>NC_048298.1:217764016-217805294 GCF_013100865.1 Trachemys scripta elegans
AGCAACAGAGGGTCCTGTGGCACCTTTAAGACTAACAGAAGTATTGGGAGCATAAGCTTTCGTGGGTAAGAACCTCACTTCTTCAGATGCAAGACGCATCTGAAGAAGTGAGGTTCTTACCCACGAAAGCTTATGCTCCCAATACTTCTGTTAGTCTCAAAGGTGCCACAGGACCCTCTGTTGCTTTTTACCATTATACAGTAGTCTGGGGAAATGTCTTGCCTCATATTTAGTAGTACCCTATAGCATAGCTCTTACCCATTCATGACAAACTGCATCATTGTGCTGAGGACAGCGTATCCTATTGCTGATCCACACTTTTTGTGCATTGGCACATTGTCAGACTCAAACCATTGGGCTACATAGTTTTACAGCCTGGTATTATAATTTCCATATGTTATATACCAGTTATCTCATCTAGATTTTTAATACTGCACTCATTGCTATCGTACCTGAATGCTGGCTGAACAGAGATGTACTATTTCTTGTGTCTAGGCTACAATTGTATTTTTAAATTATGAATCTAAATTACTTATATGCCCTTTATTATTGCTATTAGTAAGCATGTCTCAGTATTATTTGATCGCATTTGCAAGTTATGTATGTATATGATTATGTGCTTCAAAAATCAGTGACAAAATTTATTTAAAAAAAGGAATTGGTTTTACTAGTCTGAGGGGCACCCATTGAGTAAAACACTATTTTTTCATTTCATCCCAATTGTATTACTAGAATGTATCTTCTAACTGAATTCCTTGTGATTTCAAATGGATGAAATGGGAATCTTTTATTTAAAAGGATGTCAGCGTCTTCTGAGTTTAAGCCTCAAACAACTGTCCATCCACATTTTCCTTAATTTGCAAGTCCTGGAACTCAAGAGATGCTTTTCCTGTAGTATGCAACATTCTATAGTATTTCAAAACTAAAAGTTTAGATCTTTGTATTGGGTGTCTAAGATCCTGACTATACCAAATTATATATTTAAAGCAGCCAGCCCTAGTTTTGTATGAAGAATTTTAACTTTGATATCTTTAGCCCAGGAAACTATTCTCATTTGTTTCCCCATTTGCAGATACTTAATACCAGCTGCTTACAATTGTAAGTTTCTATGTTACAACTGTACTTAACACATGATATAGAACATCTATACTTGGAATTAATCCATACTATCCTTATCCTGGACTGATTTCCCAAATGAATCAGTACAACTCTATTAACATCCAAAGATTGCCACAGAAATCAAATATATGACACTCTGGGTAAATTTACCAGTAAATAGAAAGAGAGCATTTCTTATGTTTGATAGATAGCCATTTATCAAAAACAATAATTTACTAAGGTTAATTTAAATTCTAATAGTTGCACCTTAATCCTTGGTGTTTCCTCTTTTCAAACATGCACTGTTAGATCATGGTTTAACTTAATGTTAGTCATGGTTAGTCACAGCATTTAGGCAAGTATTGTGGTACTATCGCAATATTTCTGAAGAATTTTAGTTCAGGTTCATTTAATGTTGTTAGAATGTTACTTACCTAAAGCTATCAACCTATGTACTTCACTGCTTCATTGGCCTTAGTAAAATCAAACCAAACCAAATCAAATCAAAAAAGAAACTCGTTTCTTGAAAATATCCATTCCGCTTTGTCAGGGAATACTGTGGTTCCTTAATACCAATCAAATATTTTTGACATTGAGTAAGTCTCCTTTTCTGCACCTCTAAACTATATGCTGGGGGGTGAACTGAATGGAGTAATAACATGTTTTTCTACCTGTATCTAGTCTACCGTTCACCTGACTTTTCACAAACTTTTTTTTTTTTTTTTACACACTCAGTTTGCTGTTGGCAACTTCTTATGTCTGGTTTCTATCTACACAGCCATATATATTTTGTTCAGTTTCTCCCAGCCTCATATTTAGTTTTCTGAAATCAAGTTAATGCAGGTATTTATTTTTTCCCTTCTAGTTCCTTGTTCTCATGTTTTATGATTGCAAGGACTCAAAAGGGGAAAGCTCTGATCCTCCTGAAATTCTGCTTTCTGCACATTACAGATTTCCTCTGTCTTTGAGTGGAGAGGGGAAGAAGGCATCAACTCTGTTTTCTAGTATTCTGGGATAGGAGCCTTTCATGAGGATTTGCCTCCAACATCTTCTCTATGCCAATTTTCCAAAAGTGCGCAGGTTTTTTCAGTTTGGCATACATTATTGAGTACTGAGTGCGGATAAATAAGGATTTTGGCAACAGCTGCCAGGGTCTTATCAGCATATGGGTCTTACACAGAGTCTTACTTCAGAGGGTCTTGGTTCTTTTCCCCCTCCCCCCCCTTAAAGCTTGGATGAACAAAGAGCTTTTCTGAGTAGTGAGAGTGCTCATGCTTGTGTAATAAAAGTGAACATGAGCCCAGTGAGAATCTTCCAAAGATATCTTTAAAATGTCCTACTATAAAGCAAGCCACATGGTATGCACGAATGTAGAGTGGCCTCAAACCCAGCACATACTAACTCTGCAAGTGTTTGAAGTGCTGGATCACCTCACAACTCTTTCAAACAACGTATTGATACTGTTCTAGTGTGAGAAACTGTAGAAGTGGTCCATCAAACTCTAGTGGTCTCTCGTGTTTTTGCATCTCTAAATAAATCCTAATTGTAACAGATGGTATTTTATACATCTGGAAAGTGGTTTCGGTCATTGTCTTACCCAGACGCTAGCAGGTCACTGACAGGGTTCCAGGCACAGATGAACACCTCTGATTCATGGCCCCGAAGGACTGTTGCTTTGTTAGGAGGTATTTCAACATCCCCGTCAATTTCCATTGGCTTTGAATGATTATCTGTAGAAAAAAAAAATCAGAACATCAGTGCTCTGTGAGTTTTTGTTACAGACACATAAAATATGGCTTGATAATGTAGGCTTGAAGCTCTCAACATTTTACAAATCAAACATTCTATTGTGTGTCATTGACCACACTGTTCTGTCTTTTTATTTGTGATTGAAACTTATATAGCCTTTCCTCCATAGATAACATTGCCATGCTTAATAAAATCCTGATGCTTTTCATCAAATATATTGATATTTTATTCAATCTGTTGTTTAACGTTGGCGTTATAAAATAATTTTTCTGATTTATTAAAAACAGTATATTTCCACATTTATATTAAAAAGTTTTATGTTGTTCCCTTAAGAGTAATATGTTGTACACTCCTTCTCTGGGATGGTGTACAGTATATAAGGCCTGAGGCCACACACTGAAAAATGAGAATACAAAGAAATATTGACTAGCTGCCTCATTCTCTGAGCACTGTCCATGCTGTACACTGAGGCAGGGGTCCAGTGGACAAAACAGTTTCAGATCATATAATTGAAGGGTGTATCATAATGCACATGGGGGCTGAATGAAGGTTGGATGGGTGACGTTAAATCTGGCTTTCTAACTTTTGAGTGCTTGGCTTTGCAACTGAAAGAGCTTTCTTTTGTTTTTGAAAAACAAGCCATCCCCCAAAACCCAAATTATATTGTGTGTAATTGTAACAGCCATCATGTGTCATCAGCAGGATTTTAACCCCAAATTTTCAGCATTGCAGCACAACCTTCTACCACTTGAGCTAATGGACTAACTACTTTAGCTGGTAACAGGAGAAGCTGTTACCCCCTGTGCACCAGCCACTAACACTGAAATAATAGGTTAAAGATGTTACATATGGAGGAGTAGCCCCTGTTTATAGAAAACAGAGCCAAGAACAAATATTTGTCAGACTCTCTCTGAGAGACAGCATGTTTAAGTGGCTCAGAACTGGTCTGTCACATTAGAGCTCTGGGTTCTCTACGCTGTGTGTGGAACCCGTAAGGTTCTAACTACTAAGGTCTGTGAAAGGCAAAGCACTACTAAAATCAATTAGTAGAAGAAATTAGCCTAGAACCCATTTTCTCCTGGTTGCCAATACAGCACATATTCATCTAGGCCAAAGGGTATTTTGCTGGTGGAAAGCAGCAGCGGTATGATGGTTCATTTTGTCGGTGTCCTATTCAGGGTTCAAACTGGGGTAAAAATAAGCAAAAAGCAGTGCTATTTTCCCAAACTCCGCCCACTTGGAAAGATAAAATAGGATGCCATTCTTAGGAAACTGTGCAGCTGTTCAAAGTATGAACGTATTCCACCCTGCTGGGCTCCTCAGGCTTGCCTGCTTTTCAGTGTGGTTCAGGTACACTCATGACATTCAGGCATAGACACAATAAGTATGTGCTTAGGGGCCCAAGTTTGAGAGTCATATGCTGACATCAGAATCCCAACTTTCATTTAAAAATATGATGTTTCTAATGCTCATGATTGTGCAGAAAATCTTGAAAAAATGATTTAAGTATTATTAGTGAAGCAGTGTCTGCCTCAGTCTAAACACAGACGGCAGCAGAGTTAGGAGCAGCAACCGCTGGGGAGGAAGGTAAGTGGCTTCACATTCACTGCCAAAGCAGAACATAGTCCTCCACCTGCCTTATATCCTGAGTGTCCAAATGGGATGAGGGGCCTGGCCATACTGAGGGCAAGGACCCTGGCTGGGTATACAGCTCGGCCTACCTAAGCAACAAAGATTGCGACCCTCTCATTATTTCACTTACAGAATTTGTTTTTTTGGTTACCATTATCGCTACAGAGACAAATACAGTGGTAGGAGCACTATTTAGCCTCTAATACAAAATTGCCAGCTAGAATCTCATTATAAAATCTTTATTTCTAGTGGTGGCCCATAATTACAGTAACTTGGACACAGGAGTCCTGAGTTTTCTCTCTCAGTTTTTGTTGTTTGAACAGGTCATGGATGACTGAAAGGGCCAGTTCAACTAAACGGGGATCCTAAAGTTTTGTGTGCCTCTTCCCCATGTATTCTTACACCTTCAGATCTGAAGATGGCATATTGTGAATGGCTTGGAGAGAGCAAGTTTGCAGCATCCCAAAGTGGTTTCACAGAGCCAGCTGTCCCCAGGTTGCTCTGCAGGGTCTCCCCATAGCCTACATCTTCTTAACTTTCAGGCCTCAGCTCTTCTCCCAGAATGAGCAGCTGGCACAGCAGCAATTGCTAAACACATGCCATTTGGCTAGCTGCTCCTCAGGGACCTTCTCCCCTCCTAAATCCCAAACTGCTGCTGTTCGTTTTACTGTCTGCCTAGCCAACTGCTTATCCAAAACTAAGCCCCCAAATTTACTGCATGCTAACCCATGCCTTGTTGGTTGATACAGCCCTAACTTGGCCTCCTCACTCCCTCTGTGAAATTTTATTGGAGAGCACAGTACCAGGTATTATCACTCCCCAAAATAGAGAAAGCCAAAACAGCCATGTGACCTACTGTATGAATGCTTCCTGGGTGCCCCAAGAAAAGGCTAGAAATGTTAATGAAACTCCCTCAGTTTAAAATTACTGCAATGGTTATACCGGGAATGGACAAACTGTGGCTCAAGAGACCAAACGCAGACTGCAGAGAAATATGATGTGACTTTTGTGGCTTGCCTCATTTCTAATACAATAATGTGCTCTCTTCTCAGGCCAAGAGGGAGGTGGCACGAGAGGATCTGTAGTCTCTTCAGGACACACCTCCATACTAAAGTTGGGGCTTGAGAGACTTACACCCGACTAAGGGATTTAGCCACACAATTTCAATGGAAGCAGCTAAATCCCCTATATAGCTTTGGAAATCTAAACCAGGGAAGCCACACTGTTTTATTGATCTTAACTGGGTGCAGCCTCAAGGCACCTGGCTAGCTGGTAACGTGGGCAAAGCTTTGGCACTCTGCTCAAAGCAGAAGGCGCACACCGCTTCATTTTATGATGCCTTGCTGAGTCTGCAGTTCGGTAAAGCTTGTTTAGTCTTGTACAGGGAGACGACAAAACACTGACTATGCCAGCACTGTAGCACGTACCTCCGATATGTAAGGTTTACATAATAACCGTTCTGACTATGCCCATGCTTTAATAGCTTTCTGGAATGATGCCATCACAGTTCTGTCCTGTTACAACTGTTGGGTGAACATCATGCTGCTGCAAGAGCATTATTCTAACCAAAGTCTACCTGAACACCGGCCAACGGGCGCCGTGCTTTTGCTTACTTATTGCATGTGCCCCATTCTCCTCTCCATTCACAGTGGCTTCTCCATTCTTTGGTGTGTTGTGCTGGGAAACAACTGTTGTGGTTGCTGCCGTCGTCGCTGTCGCAGCTGCTGCTGCTGCCGCCGTTGCTGCCGCTGCCGCACTGGCTTGTTGCTGAGCTAGTTTCTCTCTGAATGCCTGTTGCCTGGTCTGTACCACGTCAGGCATCACAGCGTCGATCAGAGACAGTGACTCTATGGGCCTGCCATCAAATACTGTACCATCCTGAGGAACAAAATAAACAGGGGGGAAATTTCAGGCTCAGTATCTCCCCAGTGGAGAAAGGTCTGTAGAGAGGGGAACATCAAAGAGAAACCAGACATATGAGTAGTGTGAGGTTACAGGACTTGGATATGACCAAAAAGTCAGAACACTGGAGCTTATGTAGAAATACCGAATGTGGCTGGATAATCGGTTGAGAGGGTATGTAAATTCAGGCACATAAGCATTTGAATTTATAAAAGAAAACAGAGTTATGCAAAGCTTAATTATCTAAATCTTGCTAGAAATTTTTCCCTTGATTTTATATTCCAAAATAAAAGGGTCAAGGACTATGTAGAGACACAGACAGGGGTCAAATTGAGAGGGTGTGTAAATTCTCTGTGCATTTTGATAAATAGTGAAATAGTAAATGTTGGCAATTATATTTTCATAATTAGAGAGATCGGGTTGGGAGGTGGTAAAATGAAGTAGCTGGGAAACAATTCTCACTTTATAATACCCCTCCCCACCACTCCCATAACAAATTAAAAATTGAAATCTAAAGATAACCATTTGGTTGGCTAGTATGGAACTATCATTTTCAGCCTTTGTCATCCCCCCCTCCCTGCAAGCTATGCATAGTAGTTCAAACCAGATTTTCCAGAGACCAACAGACAAAGAAGAGACTTTTGGATAAATAACCTGAGTTTAAATTGACTCGGGGCCTTTTTCCTGATCCAGCAAAAGAACAAGATTTCTGGTCCACTGAAGGCCCCAATCCTTAGGGAAGGTTGGAAGGACTTGGCGTACTGAGGCCTAATATGACAGGGTGCTTTTTCTGAGCTGAAGCTGTTATGACTTTGTAATCCCAAGGTAATGCTTAGGGTAGGAGGATTGAAGGACTTATCTTGCCAGAATCCATATTAAGGCGTAGGTTCCTGATAAGCTCATTAGCATGCATGCAGGTTCTTTTACTGTTTTTAAAATGTTTTCTCTGAAGTGCTTTTTACCTTAAGAATAAAATAGGCTTGCTTAGCTATATCTTTGTAGTACTTATATCTGCTCACAATCACTATCAGACTCTGAAGAGAAAAAAGTGGGTGTCCTTGGGCAATCTGTCCATGCTGGGACAGTGAAGGCAGGGAACTGTGCAGCCTGGAAATTCCTCAGTCAGAGGGAATGAGAATTGGGTCTCCAGCCAAGAGAGGCAATAGCTGGGGAGCTGGATGCCTGAGAATGGGTGCCCTTCCTGGACCACTGAGGGGAAATACAGGTGCAGCTTCCTTGAATTGTGACATGTGGCATATGAAACTTTTAACTGAAGGCACAAAGGGTTTGATTCTATATTTATTGAAGGCAATGGCAAAGCTCCCATTGACGTTCATTGTGGAGGATCTGTGGTAAGTAGGGTTGCCAATTTTGTAGTTGCACAAAAGCCAAATACCCTAGCCCCACCCTTTCCCTGAGGCCCTGCCCCCCGCTCACTACATTCCTCCTCCCTCAGTGGCTCGCTCCCCCCCACCCTCACTCACTTTCACTGGGCTGGGGCAGAGGGTTGGGGTGTGGGAGTGGGTGAGGGCTCTAACTGGGTGTGCAGGCTCTGGGATGGAGTTAGAAATTAGGGGCTCAGGGTGCAGGAGGGGGCTCTGGGCTGGGAGCAGGGGTGCAGGAGAGGGTGAGGGCTCCAGGGTAGGGCTGGGGATGAGAAATGGGGGTGTAGGAGGGGGCTTCAGGCTGGGGCTGAGGGATTTGGAGTGTGGGGGCTATGGGTTGAGGCGGGGGTTGGGGAGCAGGAGGGGGTGAGGGCTCTGGGGGTGGGCCCGGGAATGAGGGGTTCAAGGTGTGGGAGGGGGCTCTGGGTGCGGGCTCTGAGGTGGGGCCGGAGATGAGGGATTTGCGGTGCAGGAGGGGGCTCTGGGTTTGGGAGCGGGCTCAGGCAGGGGCATGGGCTTACCTTGGGCAGCTCCTGGTCAGTGGTGCAGCGGGGGGCTAAGGCAGGCTACCTTCCTGTCCTGGCACCGTGCTGCACGTGCCCTGGAAACAGCCAGCAGGTCTGGGTCCTAGGCGAGGGGGGCCAGGAGGCTCCACACACCGCTCTTGTTTGCAAGCGCGCACCCACCCACGCACACCACTCCCATTGGCCAGGACCCCTGGTCACCTTAGTGCTAAGAGCACCACAGTCTTAGCAAGGGCTCTGTTTCTGCACGCAGAATATTGTGGGCACAATAATGATCATTACTGTAGATGTCTAAGAACTTACTAACTACTTGCTGATGTAGTTGGATACTTAGAAATATATGTCTAGCATAATTGCAGGCATAAAAAATGAAGTTGGAATATAAAACTGGGGCCCGTTTCTGTACACAGAATTTTAGAATCAGACCTGTGTCCCTAATTTTGTTCCAGAATGGAGACAAGGGATTTAAAAGCTGTAACAGGCAAGGAGCGGAGGAGTCCCCATAGTGCAGGTATGTCCTTGGCAAGAACAAGACAGTAGAGGAGGCATGCTGGCTTGGGAAGGAGACATTTCTTCCAACCACACAGTAGAGAAGGGGCATATTGGTTGCTTTCTTATCAGGGCGGGTGCAAGGATGTTTCGCGCCCTAGGCAAAACTTCCACCTTGCGCCCCCCCTCCACCCTAAGGCGCCCCCCCCCCCCCCGTGGCAGCTCCCCCTGGCCCAGGGAGCCGTGCGGCAGCTCCCCGCCCCAGCTCAACTCTGCTCCGCCTCCTCCCCGAGCATGCCATTGCTGCTCCACTTCTCCCACCTCCTAGGTTTGCGGTGCCAATCAGCTGTTTGGTGCCGCAAGCCTGGGAGGGAGAGAAGGCAGAGCGGGGCGGCATGCTCGGGGAGGAGGCGGAGCAGAGGTAAGCGGGGGCGGGGAGATCCCCTGCGTGCCGTCCCCCCCCACTTACTTGCTGCAGGCAGCCCTCCCCGCGTCCCCTTGCCCCAGTTCCCTCCTCCTAAATGCCGATGACGACCAAGGTGGCCGAAGATCCGGCCGTTGCAGTCGCCACCGAAGGACCTGAAATGCTGCCCCCCAAATGCTAGCGCCCTAGGCGACCACCTAGGTTGCCTAATGGGTTGCACTGGCACTGTTTCTTACTACTTTTTGCTTGTAAGCTCCCTCTCTTTAAAACAACCACCAGCAAAAATAGATGATCATTGCTGGCATGAAAGTAAATGCTGAGGCCTTTTAGGTCTAGCTCTAACCTTCTTTGAATGGCATAATTGGCAAGGAAATGCTTCCAATTCCCTCTAAGTTTTGTCTGCTATTGATCATTTCAGAACTTGGTGTCTTTGTGTGAGCATTTAAGTATGAAGTGCAAGAACAATTCATTAAAATAAAGGTGGAAAAATTATACTTGCAATTATAAAACTCAATTATATTAAGGGACATGAAATTGGAGATAAACTTATTAAATAAATTAAATAGCACAATTGGACAAGTGAATTCATAATTAGTGTTTTCAGTTTGAATAAATTAAAAACACAGTGAAGCATACAAAAGTGTGATTATCGGTGTTTTAAAAAAAGTATAAAAGCACCATAAATCTTGCGACAGTGTACATATTTTTAGAGCATTTTCCCTATTTGTGCTGTGATCCGGAATAAGATCCACTTGGAATGACTCTTGCATTAGCACAGAGGCCAAACTGTCAATAGTGATGTCTACAGGCGCCAGGGTCCATCCACCTTGATCCAACTGCAACATGTTTTGCAGCATCTAATTGCAAAATGTTAAGTGGCAGAAAACCAAAACAAATCCCTACGGGTGTTTTATTATTACAAATACATCAATGTGTAATTTGGCATTAATCTCAAATCCCATTGCTTTTATATTTAAAAAAAAAAAGATAACTTCTAAATATTGCTGGTTCGTTCTATTGAGAGAGTAAAATAAACATAACATTTTACCTCTAAAAAATGAGTGACATACAACCATGCCCTATATTATAGAATACAAGCGCTTCCTCACCCTCTTTCCCCCCGTCCTTTTGTTCTCACCCCTGCTGCTCAGGCACAAGTATTTTACAGTCAAAGGAAATGATAGCTTTCATATGAATTTATATATATTAAAGATTCCCACCACCCACGTATTACCTGACAGAGGTAAAAATGTTCCCCTCCCTGTTTTAAAAAAATATTTATTAGCTTGGGTATTATAATGGATTTTTCCACGACTACTCAAAGTGCATGGGGGTGGGAGAGTGAATGTGCACATGGGAAATTATTATTTATCTAGAATCAAGATCTTGCTTAATTAAAAGTATACATGGTGAGTATTGTGTAATATAGTAAGACCTGGCTTGTCTCATTTCCTTTTGCTGTGGCACCATGTTCTTAAGTTAGGCAGGGCAGAACTACTGGACTTTCCTATGTAGTCCCTTTGTTTCACTGAACTGTCCACCTTGTTGGGAGCTTGCAGGTTGATGGATTCAACAGCAGAGTCAGGATTAGACCTCAGGAATGTCTTGATTCTTTTGCCTTGCTCAGTCACACCATTTGGCCACGTGTCTTTTCTAGGGCTTGATCCAAAAGCCCATTGAAATCAATGGGAATCTTTCCATTGACTTCAATGGGTTTTGGATCAGGCCCCTAGCACTTGCTGGTAGTCCTCTCTGCTAACAGAGTGTACAATCGAAGTTTTACGATACAATGCAGAGTTTCCCCATTGAATGCTTGTGGTTTTGAAAACAGAAACACTTTTTTTTTTTGTTAAAGGACATATATTTTCTTATGCACCATAAGGCTCCCTGAGTATTTAACTTCTTTACTTAGGCACCAGTAACATCAAAAAAATGCATCCTCCAAGCTAGAATTGCAAATGCAGGGCGGCTGTAGATTTTTTGCCGCCCAAAGCATGGCAGGCAGGCGGCTTTTGGCGGCATGCCTGCGAGAGGTCCCCAGTCCCACGGATTCGGGTGGTGCATCTGAGGGAGGTCCGCCGGTCCTGCAGCTTAGGCATACCCACCGCCAAATTGCCGCCGAATCCGCGGGACCGGCGGACCTCCCGCAAGGCTGCCTGCCTGCCACCCTCATAGGGACCGTCAGGGCGCTGCCCGCGGCTTGTCGCCCCAGGCACGCGCTTGGAGCGCTGGTCCCTGGAGCTGCCGCTGTGGAAATGGAAAGTATCGTAGAGCCTTTTCAGGTGCTTCTGTAGGGGGAAATGTATTAAAATGAAGCTAATCTCTAGACACCTCAGATGCTGTCTCATGTTCATCTGACCTGTTGAGTTCAACCGAAAATGTGTGATTTCATATGCCACATTCTATCATGTTTGTAAATTGCAAAAGTGCACTTCCCGCTTGTGGCAATGAGTGTACTCACTTCATTGATGCTGATCTCAGCCTCCACATACTGCAGTCCTTTCTGAAGAATAGAGATGAGGGCAGCAGGTGGCACTAGTGTTCCATTGATGTTGGACTGACTAATGTGGCTTTCGATACCAAATGTAAAGGCCGAATGGGAGAAACCTGAAAGCAAGAAAGGAAGCCATGATATGAAATCTGAACTCATCAACATGATAGGCACCCTTTTCAATCTAAAAATATACTGTTTTAAACTGTGAAAAGCACTGACACATAAATGGAAAAATACAGTTTGATTGCATTAGGTCAGTTAGGTTAACAGAGCCATCTTACTGTTTCTTCTTCCCCTCCTCTCCAACTACATTTAATTTGTAAACAAAATTTATACAGAAATGAAAAGCTTTCATGATCAGTGTTCAAGTAAAAAATATACCTATTAAAACAACTCATGCTGCTGGCAAGTGCAGCTACTAAAAACTTGACTCGAATCTTCTGTTTCCTCTCTAATCTAGTATCAAGCTTTTCCAAAGCCAAATACTTTAATCTTTATCATTGCACAGGTTGCATTTGGCCAAGGCATACTTGCAGCTCACACAGGGGAGCCATTCTCTTTCAGAAGATAAGAAATACTCAATTCTCTGCCCACAGCTCTGATTACTGACTATAATCTGAAACGCAGAGCTTAGTCATTATAATATGAAACAACAACAAAAAGACGGAGGCCACTCTCATGGATCTATTTTCTGGAAGTGAACAGTAATAGCAAAAATAATGAATTGGAATGTATCACATCACAGATGACAAGCCAATTCACTGGCACCACTCCTCAGTTAACCATAAGCCTTTCTTGTCCCCATTTCATTTTTGTCATCTTGCTAGGAAACAGCTGATAATAAAGCACTCTGCATCTCAAATTAAAGGATTTAACGGATAAACTTTGAAAGAAGGAGCTGCAGTTTAATCACTAGGGGAAACTAGTCAGAACAGTTGCTTTGTGCAAGAACAAGCATTACAACTTGGAAAAGTACCTGGACTGTGCATGTGAGTGGACATGCGGGAGGGGGAAGGGAGAACAGGATGTAGATATAACTGTAGGAACCCATTTATCACCACATTGTCTCCAGAGCATTAATCTAACATTAAAAGCCTTGAGGAAACCACCATTGCCATGTCTCAAACAGGAAAACCCTCACACTCTCCGCCGACTAGACGAGTGGGAGAAGAGAACAGCAGCTCTCAAATGAAAATACTTCCGTTATATATATCTACACCTCTTCCCCCTGTCAACAGTGGTTTAATTTACAGTTTTGTCCGTTAAGGGATTTCCCCCCATATCAATATTCTGTTCAACTATGTGTGGGGAGCGGGAGGGGACTATGGAGTTATTCCAGAATTTCAGGAGGGATGCTCTCTCTCTCTTTGAAAGATTATTTTGGCAACCAATCCAACCAACTATGATCCCAGTTAGTTGGATCAGTAGCAAAAAGAAACTCAGAAATACAATCTCCCCAGCCTCCTCAGACATCCCCCCACTGAAATTGAAATATTTGCTTTTTAAAGTTCCTCGCCTTCCCTCCACCCCCATTCTGTTATTTGTCTTCCCTTCCCCCTCATCTTGACTTCTGCCACTGTCTCCACATGTTGCCCCATGCTCCCCGTCCCTTTTGGGTGTTGACGTGTATGCTGAAGAGGTTCAGCTCTGGCTACAAGCCTAGTTCTGAAAAAGAATAATGGGTGAAGTAAAGCACAGAACCGAGTGATCTTATTTATATCGCCCTGGTTCTTTGCTACTCTGTCCTGCCCTAGTCTTGTTTATTTGGTAACTGACCACCCATCAGATTAGATTGTAAGCTCTGTAGGGCAAGGACTTTTTCTTATTTGTTCTGTCAAATGTGTAAAGCACATTTCTGGCTGGTGCAAAAATAAGTAAATAAATAATAATAAAGTGAACCTGTGCTGGAGTGTGTCAGTCCAGAGCCCTAGTCTCATAACAGAGTCGCGTAACACTGAAATCTCCACATCTATGGTGTGTGACTATCTAATATTACCCAAAAAAGGTCCTACTTTATTTTAAATTTGTGCACATTATCACATTATTTTTTAAAGTCGGCTCTTTTTAGAATGGTGTCATCGATTTCACGGCCAATCTACTCATGCACTCATAAATGGAGAATAATCGGGTGACTAAACTGTGGGTCAAAAGGCATTAAAGTTCACACAGAAGTTACGCTGTGATCCTGACAGGTAAGGATTTTGTAAGTGGTCTCCGGCTAAATCAAAGAACTGGCAGCATTAAAACTCCAAACCACCAAACCCTGCAGCAACAGATGTAAAGCTACTAGTGCAGATGTACACTAGGTTTCATTTTAACTACACTTTTACACCTGTTATTGCATCCCCTTCTCTGTTGGCAGGCTGAGGGATATATCTTGGGCCAGCAGACTGTAGGCTATAATCTGGGCCTGCAGCTAATCACCTTGCTCAATACTGAGGGACATGACACATCATTGAAGGCTGCTAACTCATCATCACCTGCTCGAACATGAAAATGCACTTATTCACCATGCAGAAGTCACATTAATACACACAGCTTCAAGGTTTTCATTTTACATCCTGAAAATATTAGGCAGGGGAAGGGACTTGAAACATGGATTTAAAAACAGATGTTTGGCTTCTAGCTTATATAAATGTATAGCATCTCTGCAGATGTTTAAACAACACACCATTACAAAAGAAACTGCCAGACAAAACAAAACAGAACAGTCATAGCTAGTATCAGAGGGGTAGCCGTGTTAGTCTGAATCTGTAAAAAGTAACAGAGGGTCCTGTGGCACCTTTAAGACTAACAGAAGTATTGGGAGCATAAGCTTTCGTGGGTAAGAGCCTCACTTCTTGCATCTGAAGAAGTGAGGTTCTTACCCATGAAAGCTTATGCTCCCAATACTTCTGTTAGTCTTAAAGGTGCCAGAGTCATAGCTAGGGCATCATTGAAAAAGCAATATTCAATCTTTTGCGCATCAGCAAGACAGCTTTCCTAACCTTTTAACAAATAAGACTGTAGTGTGAAAATCAAGGAGTTTAATGAAACAAAGGTTGGCTGAATGAACAATATCTGATGTCATAATCCCTTTTAGAACAGTCTTGAAATTAAACTGTATATTTTAAAGAAGAAAAAAAATTCTCTCCTAGTTTCCTGTACTTCTCCAGCAACGTTTTATAAAATCAACAGGGAAATGGACATTTTATACAGTGTATGCTTTTGAAGTATAACTCTCACAACAGGAAAACTGAATGAAGCTGCACAAACGTCAGGGTTCCAATGACATCGTAAATCACTTGAGCTTTGCTTTTATGGTTACCAGATGTCATCAGATCTCTTTGATGTCTGTGTACAGTATTATATAGTAGTGTTGTATCTCTCTATATTTCAGACATACAGAGAGAAGATCTCCCTTAAACAAAGGCAAGTTTCAAAGGTTAGCTATTTAAATGGTCATGTTACATGGAGTTAACTTGGCCCCTCTTCTAAGGTTCAGAAACCCACATTAAGGAGCTAAAAGCCAAGAAACTGGAACACCACCCCCTCTGATGACTGTATGCAGACTGTTGAGGCAGTTGGGGAGGGGGAGAGCAGAGACAGAATGTGCTCTGCAAATGGTAGATATGATTTGATGGGGACAATGTGAATTTGTAATTGACTGAAACCAGACACACTGTCACAGTACTGAATAAAGCAGGAGAGAAAAGTCGTTGAATCTGTGGGCTTGGCTACATAGTGACACTCAGGAAAATCAATCCAAATTAACTAAAGGTGTGACTTTAAAGTGGATTAGTTAAACTGCATTAAACCCCTGTGGAGATACTCATAAGTAACCTTAATTTGGTTTATCTTAATTGAAATAAAACTAAACCAAATTAAGGCCACTTAAATTCGGAATGAGGCCATGTCTACATTACAAAATTAAGTCGACCTAACTTGCATCAGCATACAGCTTCCACAGTAACTACATCACTTGTGCATGACTATACTTTGCTCCTTGTATCAGTGGTGCGCGTCCTTACCGCTCATGGAGGTGGAGTTAGGAAGTTGGCACAGCAGGACATTTATATCGTCAGGAGCAAAATTTAAGTGTAGACACTTCTATAGTTAGGTCGACATAAAGCTGCCTTGCACCAACCTAACTCTGTAGTGTAAACCAGACCTGAGAGTGTCCACACAGGGTTTAATGCACTTTAACTAAACCACTTAAAATTCACACTGAGTGTCCCTGTGTATTATTTCCCATAAACTAGATTTAATTTTCATCATTGCAATAATTCCACATTGTTCCATAAATTATTAATTTGTTATCTTGTACCACCAAGGAAATGGGACCATGTTGTGTTAATTCCTACACAGACACATAGCAAGAAATGTGGATCCTCTGAGGTAGTGACTATCCATAAAGAGGTAAGAACAGTCAAATGGAGGGAGAGGGGGAATATAATGCCACAAACTAGTTTCTTTCTGCCTCTCCTTCTCCCAGTTGAACAGGCTTGTCATGTATGAGTGACACATTCTAATTCATTATGTTGCTATTACTGTTTGCTTCCAGAAAACAGACCCATCGGAGTGTTGCCCGACTCTTCTAATTTTTTTTTTTTTTGGCCATATTGTGAAAAGAGGAGAAAAGGTAAACAATCAAAATATGTGTAATTTATATATACATTATATACCTTTTAAAAAACACAGCAGCTCTACATGGCAGCTCCTTAATATAGCCATTATTAGTTAGCTGATATCTTGTAGGAATCATGGAAGAACTGGGCCTTGAAAAAGGATTTGATGGAGGACAAGATAATGGGCTTAGAATGAATGCAATGGAAACAGACTTAACCCCTCCCCCTAAAAATGTTAATATAAGGACTACTTTGAAACAATGCATATTCCCTAATTCACACCAAAAATATATCTGTCTGACAATTGCACAAAATTCATATTTTAGGCATTTTGCTTCATTCACAGAAAGTGAGATAAACACGAATTTTCCTCTAAATTGGTTATACATTTTCCCATTGAATATGGTATTTCTTAAAACAGTTTTTGTATGTGATATTAAAGGGATTGGGTATGTCAATTAGCTGTTGCCTTTTTAATTAACACAATTCTGTTCTTCGTCTGTAACCTGGCCACGTTGCAAGCTTTTGGGGGCAAAGATCTTGTCATCTTAAATTGCCTGTAATACACCTCACACACTTTCAGAACAACAGCAATGCATTTCCAAAACACAGACACAATTGTGGGACAGAGTTATGCTGCCATGGCAATCTAAGGGCACGTCTTCACTACCCGCCAGATCGGCGGGCAGCAATCAATCTATTGGGGATTGACTTATTGCGTCTAGTGAAGACGCGATAAAATCGATCCCCGATGGCTCTGCCGTCGACTCCGGAAATCCACCGTGGCAAGAGGCAGAACTGGAGTCGACGGCGGCACGGCAGCGGTCGACTTGCCGCCGTCCTCACAGCCAGGTAAGTCGACCTAAAATACGCAACTTCAGCTACGCTATTCACGTAGCTGAAGTTGCGTATCTTAGGTCGACGCCCCCCCCCCCCCCCCCGTAGTGTATACCTAGCCTAAGTGAGAATTCCCTCCCTTCTGTGGATTTAGGTCTCAGCTGAAATGTGTGGTAAGGATTTTTACTTATAAACATACAAACAAGGTGCTTTTGAGTATTATCTGTCCTAGCTGGTCTAGCAATCATAAATTCAAGTAGATGACATATATTAAGAGCGCCTTTCTCTTTCTGACTCCTTTAACTCTGTAAATAGCGGTCTTGTGTGACTTACTATCTTACACTACAACAGCTATTGTACATTCTGCTGCACTTGGATGGGTGTACAGGATGACAATTCCTCTTTGGAAGCAGTAGCTTCTGAAGCATCACAGGCCAGGCCTGCCATTGTGGGGATCCTGGTTAGAGCTGGCTGAATTATTTGCTTAATGTAGTTCTTGTTTCTGTTTGTGAACTCCTCCAGAGCAGGCTAAATTTATTTACCACAATTTTCAAATAGCTTATAAAAACAAGTTTTAGCCTCTAGGTTTTTTGCAAACTGTTCATTTTAATTATTCACAATGTGTGACTTGTCACCTCAGCACTGGTACTGCTCCCTGACTGAATGACATGGAGAACAAGGAATTATGACCACCAAAATGTGCATCGTTTCTACTGAATATTCTTGTGACGGACCAAATCCCAGGTGTTTGTATGAAAAGGAGTCATTCTCCAAACATTTGGGAATAAAACCCTATTCTCACAAATATTTATATAACTCATACTAACGAGGTGGTTCTTTATATGGAGATTTGTGTGTCTGTTCCTGCTTTTGCACTAGTCATCCTAGTCCTTTAGCTGAAACAGTAAAGGCTGATGCTTTTAGATCCAGAGGTCCTGCACAGACCACCTGGATTTGTTACATTCGTTAATAATGGGGAGGGGAAAGGGGGGAAAGGGGAAGAACGAACTCTGTCAAACTGAGCCGCCACTTGGAATATAAATGAATATTTGCCACACTCTTTTAGTTGGGTTTAACCAGCTCTAATCATAGTTAAGATAATTTTTAAAATCTTGGTTTATTTTTATTTATTGAGACCATACTTTTTCACTAAACCCCCATCCAATTTCTTCCTTTCCTCTTCCCCTAGATAGCATATTTATTCCCTTAAAAGCAATTTGACAGGTAGGGGATAAAAAAAGAGCAGGGTTACAAAATGGTTTTCAAATAACACTGGTTTTAAAATGGCTCTGGTTTCCACGTTCCTGGCAATTTGGGGATTCTGAGTGCATGAATATTTTTTTAAAGCAGCATAAGCACTGGCACCAAGACTGTGAATTTAACTGTTGTAAAAAATTGTGCAAGAGTGGAATGTGTATTAGGAAGTTGGCTAGTACCACAGGCTGCAGAAAAAAAAATCTGGGTATGAGGGGGTAAAAGAGCCGTCTTTATTTCCATAAATAGGCCTATGTGCAAATCTCACGAAGGATTTAGATGTATCAAGTAGAGGCATTCTGTAGAATTACAAGTGAATTGAAAGAAAGTGGCATTCAGAAGGACAAGACATCCCACACAGTCCCATCTGCAGCTTAACTGTGTCCCCAAACCCTGAGTAACTCCAAAGCTGCCAGCACAACCGCTTGCGGAGCCTGCCAAGGGCCCAGATGCAACTTCTGGAAAAATATCTTCCACAGTTTGACACCTGGGTCTTGGGAGTTACATCTCAGAGGAAGGAAGGGAAGGAAGAATTGTGTGATGTGATGCTTAGAAATAAATAAGAGCCTTGCTACCACAAATGGGGTGAGGGGGAGGCACTGAAAGAATAACTAATTAGAAGCATACACAAATGAGGATGAAAATAAGTATTTTGAAGGGTTCCTGGGGCAGGGAGGTGAAAAACAGGTATATCAACTACTTATTTGCAAAATACAAGCCGGTGCTTGTAATCAGAGCTGGGCAAATAACGGATTTTTTGGTTTGCTGGCAGTTCCAATTAAAAAAAAAAAAAAAAAGTCAGTTTAGTTTGAACTGGAAATTCCAAAAATGCCAGTGAATTGAAAAAGTCCATTTGGGGGTTAAACAAAACCTGTCCTTCGACCAAAGACATTTTGCTTCCAGGCATTTTTAAAGCACCAGATTCACAAAACAGCTGGAGGAGGCATGCCCAGTGGTTAGGACACTCACTTGGGATGGGGGAGACCAGGGTTGGAATTCTTGCTCTGGAGAAGGGACTTGAGGCGAGGTCTTCCCTCTCCCAAGGCAGTGCCCTCCCAGGCTATTCTGGGGTGAATCTCTCTTCATCTGTCCTAGTGAAGCTGTTCCTCTGGAGCAGGTCTTTGAAGTCTGACGTTCCCCAGAAGACTGACCGAACTGCCAGACGATAGTCATTCGCTTTTTCCTTGACCCAGTCATATGTTGTATTATCTAGCAGACATTTACTAGCAGAACTGTAGTTCTGATTCTGATTAAATCTCTATTTATCACAGGGCAATTATGGAGGCATTGAATATACTCTCCTTCAGAGCGGAGTGTAAGTAAATTGGTGGTATCACAAGTGGAACCCTGGTATCGCTAAGAGATTATTTACATATGGTTAATATCATTCTGTTGCCTCGAGCCACTGCATGTGTTCTGTTTTAATGCAGACAGTTTAAAGGTGGGCACAGATCCTAAATCGCATCTTGTTTATTATTCACAGCAGACTCCGATTTTTCTCCAAGTTGAGCTTTTTTCATTCTGGGTAATATGTCCTAGAGTGCCTCTCTCTTTTTCAGCAGCACCTGCTTATTTTTGAAGATTTACCTTAGTGATTACATAAAGGACTTAACAAGGACACACATTAGCAATGTAAAATAAGAACTGCAGTCAAAATATATTTTTAGAAAATCAGCTGAACAATAGGGCCTGCACATTTGTATTAAGATTAGGGTTACTGAACCATTAAAATGATTTCCAGAACCCTGGGAAATGGGTCCTGTATTACAAGTTCTTTCACAGTCCCTATGAAATATAAAGAAAGGATCTTACACTGTAGTTTATGACAGCTGCCAAAATTACAGTGTGCATTGTGGCCTACTAAGTTTTGTAGAAGCAATTATTCACAAATATTAAAAGTTACACCCTTTTCCTTGGATATCTGACCTGCTCAGCAATCTGCCAAGAATTCAGAGTGAAACTCCACAACCCCAAATTATTTTATGATGTGCCAAAGAATGCTTTGGGCAGGGATTCTCTTTGTGAAGCAGGAAAATATGTTGGAAAAGATTAATAAAACTTGGAAATGATCTTTTGCTGAGCAGTATTTGGCTTTTACCATTTACATCTATTTGAGAAATATGATACAGGGAGGAGGCAGGACAAGGAAAATGGAAAGAGGTTTTTTTTGTTTTGTTTTAAAAAATAAAGCTTGAAATAATTCTATCTTTTAATCACGCCATACAAATTAGCCTGACAATCTGTAATTAAATGTCAACACTGATCTGACATTTTAATGCAACTATTTATGCAAATTGGCAAGATTTGCAATCTTCTCTGACGGCCACTCCAAAAAAGTCATCCTCTCTTATTACATTAATAATATCATCATCTTCCAGACCTGTCCTCTGAACCAATGGTCAAAGGAGAGGATGTGTATCATTTCAAGACTCATTTTTAGGCAATGGAGATCATATTTAGCAGGTTTTGCTCTAAGCTGTGTTCTTCCGTCAGTTACAATAACCACCTGCAAGCAGCAGTGAAAAGGACATTGCTGTTGACACTCAGTAATGAACAAGCAAGGCTTTCAATACTGAGATGGTTTCTACAGATGGTCACCATGGACTTTTCAGTTCCCAAGATAGCAAGGTCAGATCTACACTACAAACATTTGCTGGCATAGCAGAGATGTGGTGAGGCGTGACTTGTGACCAACACACTTGTGCCAGCAAAAGCCCCTACTATAGATATAGTTATACTAGCAAAACTGTGCTTTTGCCAGTATAGCATATTTTGCTAGGGGAAGGGCGGGGTAGGAGAGGGATGGGCAAGGTAGCTGGAATAAGGTATACACCTCTCCCCCGATATAACACCACCCGATATAACACAAATTTGGATACAACGTGGTAAAGCAGTGCTCCGGGTGGGCAGGGCTGCGCGCTCCGGCAGATCAAATCAAGTTCGATATATCGCGGTTTCACCTATAATGCGGTAAGATTTTTTGGCTCCCAAGGACAGCGTTATATCGAGGTAGAGGTGTACTGGCAAATGTGCATTATTGGAAGTGTGAGCTGCATCCACTTTGCTGGTATAATATACCTATGCTGTCAAAACCTTTCAAGCGTAGGCATGATCTAAAACTTTTCCCCAAAATTGATACTGTAATTTCCCCCTATGCCTATGATATTCAGTAAACCCTTTTATTTATTCAGCAAGTCCTTCTAAAGTGTCTCATGTCAATAATTTATTCAATACAATATAATAGATACATCTTCATTAGAGCCTAATAATTTACAATGTCTAATTTAAAAATGTCTACAAACTTGCTTGGAATTATGGGTAAAAAAGCACATCTGAAAAGGGGTACAATTGTTTGTGTTCTTCTGTCTTAAAAATGACCATACATGCTCAGATCTGATACTGTATGCCAAGACACAGGCCAAAGAGAATTTAAAACAGCCAAGTTTGTAAATCTGTGAAATGATTCAGAAGGAAATATTGACTAAGTAGGGCCTTGCAAATGGCAGAAGAACAGGATACTCAGTGTATTTCTTTTCCTTTACCAGAACTTGCTAAATTCTGAATTGCTTTCCTTACCCTACATTTTAATATGCCTTCCTGATGCAAAATGAATAAGAGTGAAGGAAGACATGCAGTGGGACAAGTTTTCAAAATTTGCAAAACATGTATTTACTCATATGGGCATTTGTACATATGAAATAAATATTTGGGAACATAAGTAACACAGTTTACATATATAATGTCGATTATTTTTCACTCCAATACATACAAAATGGCATGGGTATACAGATAATTAGTTTCCTCCAAAAGAACAGAACAAGGAATGACCAAACTGCTATGCTTCTGTATCTATAGACAAAAAAAATTGTCCTTTGTTTTGTTAAATGTGGTGTTTGGATTTCATAACAGTACTATTGATATACTGCCTCTCTATGTTGTCAGCCTATGAAAAAAGTGCACACTGTGATCATGAGACTCACATTATTTCATGTGACATAAAGGTGTTGTCAGCATAAAAGCCAAATTGCTTTTTATCTACAAGAGGTTGGCAAAATGCATTAGAGAAAAATTGCATGTTTAGACAAAATCATTTCACATCTGGATCCAAACCTGACTTTAATCTGGATCCAAACCTGACTTTGATCATAAGTGAAATGAGCTTGACTTCTAATTGCACTTCTGGATCTTTTAAATGTATTTCATATTTTCAGAGTGAATAAAGACGGTGGCAAGCAGAGTGAGGAATTATGGATAGTAATAAAGTTCTAAACTGAGAAATAATGTTTATTTCCCATTAGTTAAATAAATAAGCTATAAATTAGAATGAAAATACATCTGTAAGGGCTATGTGATGTGCTATGAGACACTAGAACATCAAAATTTATCAGGCAGTGTAATGATGAAGTACCCTTTTCATTTAAAAGGGACATCAACTGAAAAAAACACATTTCTGTCTGAAAAATTTGCACTGCTACTATTACAAGTAATGCCCAAGATTACTATATTTGGAAAAAAAAATGTTGAATGTACTTTTGACAATACTTTGAATACAGCCAGTTTCATGGTCCCCAGTGTACTGTATAGTCCAGGGGTCGGCAACGTTCGGCAAGCGGCGCGAGCGAGCCATGTTCTGGCCGCGGCTTCTTGCCGCCCCCATTGGCCCGGGACGGCGAACCGTGGCCAGTGGGGTCCGCGATTGGCCGAACCTGCCATGTCAGCACGTAAATAAAACTGGCCCGGCCCGCCAGGGCGCTTACCCTGGCGAGCCGCGTGCCGAACGTTGCTGACCCCTGGTATTGTCAGTTTCCCTTAGTTTTAAAAAAGATAATAGAAGCAAAGGAGGGAGAGAGGGGAAGGCTTGTCAATGTTTTCAGAGGAGTTAAAAAAAGACTATATAAAGCATAAGCTAACAGAAAATATTTCTTTTTAATTAGCCAATTTATAAAAATCCAGTTGACGGTTTCTCTTTAAATAATCAGGTCAGTTATTAGGAGACATATCTATTTGAACTAATGCTGATTTTGTTCAATTTCTCAAGCACTGTTTTCCAATATCACAGATACAACATCTGTTCTAAGAACACGAAGGGCTCTGTGCATCTGAAATAACCCCTGGAAGGTCACAAATCTTGGCTCTACATCGAGCCGCCTATTCATCAGAAATTTGGCTCATCTGCAGAAGCAATTCTCTTTTCACTGAGTAGGTTGGGCCAATGGAAAATAAGACATCATGTAAATAAGCCTGTTCACCCACAGACCAGCTCTCTGCTGAATCACGGCAACTAAAAATTGACGTCACATTGCCACAAAGGCTAGTTTTAACACTTGAAAAGTTGGATTCACCATCTCATTCTTGTTGTCCAGATATTCAGAATAAGTAAGTAACTCCTGGCCCACTCTCCACCCTTATCTAGTTCTGCACCCTTATCTCACACTTTGATCAAATAAAATAGAAGCTACTCAACATTTTTGCAGTGCCTTCAACCAGAGGACTTCAGCGTGCTTTACAAATAGTAATGAACAAAACCTCAACACCCCATGTGAGGCAGGGTAAGTATTATTACCCTCAGTTTACAGGTGGGGAAACTGAGGCACATAGCAGTTTAGTTCTGGTCTAAACACAGTTTTTGTACTGATAAAGCTGTCAGTTAGAGCTGTATTGTTTTACCAAAATAATAAACACAGCATAACCCCTCGTGTGGACACAGATATACTGGTTTATTTATTAATTATTATTTTATTATTATCTATTTGCATTACTGCAGTGCCAAGGAGACCTAGTCATGGACAAGAAATAGGTTACGCACTGTACAACACAGAACAAAAAGATGGAATAAGCTATATCAGCATATAAGCACATTTATATTGGTATAACAGAGCCCATGCTAGGGAGGTTGTACTGCTGTAACTGTACTGGCATAGTCATATAATAGTATGACTTTTGTGTGTAGACAAGGCCTAAGTGACTGAAAACAATATGTAATTAAGTTCTTTTCTACTAAGCTCTCTTGTCCTTTTCACTGTAATTTGGAGGCTTCAAAAGACGTGACTAGTACATGCTGAAATGTAGCAGCTGATATGAGCTTTGTACATGCACCAGGTAAATTCACAGCACTTGAGTGACATTGTTTAAAAGCATATTTATAGAGAGGCTCTTTAAAAGGTCTTTGAAGCTAATGAATAGAATTGGGGGGGAAATCATCATCAGCAGACTTCGTAAGTATGAGAACAGTGCACTATTTTTGTTGTCACAGTGGTCCAGTACCTTGACTGACCTATGCTTCTTATATAATACATTATTCTTCAAGGTGTGTATTTTAATCATTTTGTCAAAGCCCATACACTATATATTTCCTGTTCAACTTGTAGCACAGTCTTCCTGATTTGCAAAGGATGAGGCAGGTAACTATGAAGCAAATGTAGCTGATCTACATACACTAATATTTTTTATTATTATTCTGTGCTATGCTTCATCTGAAGTATTTTGAGTAAATATGCATTTTTCATAAAAATTACAAACTCCGTGGTATACACAGTAGTTCACAGCACTCTAAATGCTATAAATATGTACCTAAGCATACAGAAAAAATGTATGTTCTTTTATTTGAGAAACTGTATGTGATCATGTAATTTAAGATTGTGTCATATGACATAAACTCAAAGGCGACAGAGTATTAATCTACCTTTAAATATTTCCTAACCTTCAAGATCTTAGCTGTTGACCCGTAACATTTAATTTTTGCACAAAATGTCAAAGTTTAAAAAAAATTAAAAGAACATTTAAAAAAAAAAAAAAAGGAACTTCCCTCTCCATGGCTTTGAAGTTCTGCTGGCTTTCAAGAAATTGTAAGGAGCACATAGATATACTATAATCTTGAACTATTTAAATTGACAACATTAGAACTCCCTGTTCGATTAACTTTATGAGATCTGTAAAGAAAATATTCCCGTGCACCTTAGGAACTCCATAGGGGGAAGTGTGCCCCTCTAGTTCACCTTAGAAGGTTTACAGGAAGGAGCCCTTCTCCCACATATACAAGTTTAAACTCATAACAGGGCCTTGTGGTTTCTATGATTCTGCAAAATCCCCTTTTATTGCATAACTTTTGCCTCAGTCTAAGGCCTTGGCTACACTTACCCGGTAGTTCGACGGCTGGAAATCGAACTTCTGGGTTCGACTTATCGCGTCTAGTCTGGACGTGATAAGTCGAACCCGGAAGTGCTCGCCGTCGACTGCGGTACTCCAGCTCGCCGAGAGGAGTACCGCGGAGTCGACGGGGGAGCCTGCCTGCCGCGTGTGGACCAAGGTAAGTTCGAACTAATTCGAACTAAGGTACTTCGAACTTCAGCTACGTTATTCACGTAGCTGAAGTTGCGTACCTTAGTTCGAATTAGGGGGGTAGTGTAGACCAAGCCTAAGCTTTAAATAACAGAGAAATTCCTAGCCCTTATGATTGCAAAAAAATCTCTCTAACATGAGCCAAACACACAACACCACATTGCTGTTTTCTTGAGTTTCCGAACAGAAAATTTAAAACAGCTATAAGACACAAGCTGCCCTGTCCACCTTCATTGAGGAGGAGCGAATAACTATTCTGAAGTTGAATGGTAAATATTCAAACATCAGCACCTAACAATTTCTCTGCTAATCATCTTAGCAAAATCATCCAGTGAATGTTTCTATCCCACCATCAAGTTGGATGCTGTGGCAGATACTGATTGTACTCTGAAGAGTTTGGTATCAACCTTTGGGCAGACAAAGCATGGAAAACTTCAAGTTGAAAGGGAAAAGTTTCAGAAAGCTACGCGTGTAAGAATGGAAACTGTTATGCAACCTTAACTATGACAGTCACTGCCAGGCAGCTGCTATGATTGTTTTTGTTTTTTAAGCAGTATAAGCCAGAGATAGATAGGGAGGTAATTTTAGGGCAGTGAAATCATATTGTGGAACAAATTGAAGTGAAGGAACATCAGAAAAGAGCATTAGAAGCCAGAAGAGGAACACAAATCAATAAATAAAAATTATTAATTTTGAAATAGTTTTAAGAAATTGTAAGTGACAAGTGGCTGGGCCGTAGGGGCAAAAAAAAAAGCCTTATTTTGCTGCATTTGTGCCAAGTATGGATTTGTCACCCATATCTGAAGGCTTGGGTTCAATTTAGAGTATTTAGGTTAAGTATATGAGACAGAATTAATGCAAGTCTCAGATATACCAATGCACCTGGATTTTCAATTTCTACTTCTCCTCACCATTCAGTTTGCCACTGGAATTCTTTTAATCACAACACATGCCTCTCATTGCATTGTTCTGATGTCCTTTCTGGAATGTAAATAATCATCTGTTCTGTTTTGAGCAGTCATGGCAGCATGTGGGAACTCTATATTCTGGATTCTAAGTGGTTGTGTGGTATTGCAACTCCTTCATTCTGGAAGAAACTAATAGCAAGTTTCTGTAACTTTAGTAAGCAAGGTCAACATTTTCACACGTGGGTACATAAAGTTAAGCCCTTAAATTAGTATTTAGGCACCTAACCATAAAGTAACCCAATATTCTGAGGTCCTGAGTACCCACAAATCCCAGTGAACTCAACCAGGGCTAGTGATGCCCAGCCCCTTTGAAAATCAGGTGCCTAAATATGGATTTAGAAGCTTGAAGTTCTGAAAATTTTGGCCTGAGATTTTCATTTTCAGGTGCAGTTTTCAGAAGTATTTTCTACTGGTTGGGGGAGAAAAATACACACACAGTACTACACTTGGGAAAAAAGTAATGGAGGAGTGTGGAAGCACTAGAAATCTACTGGGTACCTGGAGGGGAGCAGAGCTGTAGCTAAATATTTTTGGGATCTGTGTGACACAGAGCGTAAGCAGACACTGTCCATTCTGGGAAACAGGGGGTACCTATTAAACATTACAAAAAAACCAAGGATTCCACGAAAAGCTTAAGACAAATATTTGAGAGTCCTATTAATAAATTTGTTTTCTGGTAAAGATAAGTAACATGTAACAACACTATTATGCCACTGATGAACCAACCATCTCACAGATTCAACATTGATAGGACAGCCCCTAGAGAAGCACTTTATGCTCTATATTTTTAGATACCCTCCTTTCAAAAAAGAACTGAAATGTCAAAATTTGATTTCCTGGGAAATTTTACAAGTCACAGAAGTTTATTTTTTAATTTTTGGTAAACCTACTATCAAATGCCTGTTATATATTTAAGGCATCTAGTGCATTGGTGGGTTGACACTGTAACTGTAAGGTAGATAAGACCTATATGTTTTTCAGATTTATAAAGGAAGAAATAAATAGCATAGCATCTCTAAGATACAGCCTTTCATATCCATTCACACAGCCAAAGCCATTGTCCAGGTTCTCATAATCTCATATCTCAATTACTGAAACGACCTTTTTTCTGGCCTTGCCCCACTCATATCTGTTCAGAATGCTGTTGCAGAGATCATTCTCCTAGAACATTGCTTTGACCATGGCTATCCCTTCTCTATAGCATCAAACAAAAGCTACTTGTCTTCACCGCCAAGACCCTACATGGCCTATCCCCACCCTATCTACCATCCCTCAATCACTATCACAACGTCGACTCCCATCTCTGATTGGCCAACGATGCCAGCCTACATCACTGACTTGTTAATTTTCAAGAAAGCATCCCTTTGTGTTTTCTCTCATGCTACCCCTCATGCTTGGAAGGTGCTCCCCATAAACATCCGCATAACTAACTCATTACCCTACTTCAAAATCCTCTTTTGCCATGATGTCTACAAAATCCTGATAATGGTTAGACCACTGGTGTGCTCATATTACTGCCAATCATGCTGACCAATATTGTCTCATTGTTTCCTTGTATTCCCCCATCTGTCTAGGTCCATCTATTGTCTCTTCTTTTTATACTAAGATGATAAGCTCTTTGGGGCAAGGACGGTCTTCTGTTCTGTGTTTGTACAGCACTTAACACAATGAGATTATGGTTCTCAGGCTCCTCATCAGTTTGATAATACAAAGTATAAATTATAAACAATAATAATCTACAGAATGGATTCATTTTGCATATATTTGCTAATCCATCAGGCCAAAGGATTGATTGTTGCAACTATGGTTACTACAAATGGGCGGGTTATGGAAAAAAGAAGGAGCTTCAGGATTAATCACCCTACCTGGAATTCCATGGGGTGAGGTAGAGAAGTAGATTAATAGATTTTATGGTCAGACAGGACCCATTATGATCATCTAGTCTAACCTGCTGCATAACACATGCCATAACCCTCACCCAATAATATCTGTACCAAGACCATAACTTCTGTTTTAGCTCTTGCATATCTATTAGAAAGATATCCAGTCTTGATTTAAAGATTTCAAGTGATACAGAATATACCACGTCCCTAGGTAAATTGTTGCAATGGTTAATTACCCTCGCTATTAAAAATTTGTACCTTATTTCTAGTCTGAATTTCTCTAGCTTCATTATGCCTGTTTCTGCTAGATCAGTGGTTCTCAAACTTTTATACTGGTGACCCCTTTCACATAGCAAGCCTCTGAGTGCGACCCCCCCTTATAAATTAAAAACACGTTTTTATATATTTAACACCATTATAAATTCTGGAGGCAAAGAGGGGTTTGGGGTGGAGGCTGACAGCTCGCGACCCCCCATGTAATATCCTCCCAACCGCCTAAGGGGTCCTGACTCCCAGTTTGAGAACCCCTGTGCTAGATCAAAGTGCTGTCTATTATCAGAAATCTCTTCCCCATGTAAATATTTGTTGGCAGTGACCACCTTTCTCTTGGATCAAGACTGAGCTTGATCTTAAACTTCTCGTTATTAGGAATGTTTTCCAGATCTCATATTATTTTTGTAGCTCTTTTAAACCCTTTGTAATTTTTCAAAAAAATTTTTTGTTTAAGTCTGGACATCAGAACACAACATAATATTCTAGTAATGCCACTAATGCCATATACAGCGGTAATATCCCCTCCCTACTCTGATTTGATTTTCCCCTGCTTATACATCCAATAATTGTGTTCTCTTTCTTAGCTACAGAATCATACTGGGAACTCACATTCCATTAGTGATCTCCCTTGCTCCCTAAATTCTTTTCAGTGTCACTGTATTCCAGAATACAGTCCCCATCTTTGAAGCATGAACACCTACATTCTTTGTTTCAGACATACAACCTAGGATTTTTCTGTATTAAAACTAAAACACCTTTGTTTAAATAAGCCCACCTCACCAAGTGATCCCCATCGATGTGTAAAACTGACTTGACCACATCCGTATTTACCACTTCACCAATTTTCAGGTCATCTGCAAATTTTATCTTTTCTTCCAGATCACTGATAAAGATCTTGAACAACACTGGTCCAAGAACAGATCCCTGTGGAACCTAACCAGAAACATCCCAATTGCATGAATATTCTGTATGTACAACTACTTTTTAAGCTTTATTTAGTTAATCAGTTTTTAAACTATCTAGAATGGACTACATTGATTTTCTATAGTGCTAATTTTTTATCAGAATCTCATGCGGGAGTAAGTCAAATGCCTTACAGAAGTCAAAATATATTATGTCAACATAGTTACCATTGTCAACCAAATTTATAATCACATCAAAAATTATATCGAGTTTTTTAACAAGACCTGTTGTCCATAAAACCATGCTGACTGGCATTAGTTATGATTCCATGCTTTAATTCTTTACTGATTGTGTCCCTTATCAGCCTTTCCATGAGTTTACCAGTATATCAATGTGAGACTAAATGATCCATAGTTACCTGGATCATCCCATTTACCCTTATAAAATACTGGAACAAGATTTACTTTTTTCCATTCCTTTGGAACTTTCCCAGTAATCTAAAATTTGTTAAAATTTAACAATAATGGTTAAGAGAGATCCTCAATCAATTCTTTTAATTCTCTTGGGTACAAGCTTTCCGGTCTAGTAAGGTATTAAGCAAGAGAAAGTAACCTTTGAGGTTTATTGATGAATTTTTCAACTTTAAAAGGCTTGAACTTCCTCCATAATCATGTCATTAGAGTATTTTCATGAGGAAGTGCACAGTACCCACAGGTACCTTTGCCATGACAATGTTTGAATTAACCTCAAGCAACCTGCTGCCTCACAGCTGTGAAATATTTGTAATGATCTAGGAATATTCCTGCTTTGTATGGCTTTGCCTACTTGTCTTGTGCATGTTTCCTTTTGTCATCTCTCCCTACTCACACACATTTTAAGGGCAAAAGCTTAGAATTCTCACAAAAGAACATTAAAAGGAGGGAAAAGGAAAATTGAGCACATTTTCTTTTTAAATTACTCTAATGTTGCTATTTGATTTATATTCTTGATGTTTTGTGAGCTGGGTGGATGCTCACATTCCAATATAAAATATCATAGATGGAAATCTAGAAAAATCCCTGGTTTTGCAGAGTCCATCAACTGTAAATGACAACTCAAACTAGATTACAAAACCCCACAGGATATCAAATTTACAATCATTAGAAACTCTTGTTTAGACATTTTTAATTTACTATCTTGTCTTTCTATATTGTTTATGCTAGAAGATGGCACAGCATCTTACAAGCTGAGATTTCTTTATTTGTATTACAAAAAATACAAGTTTAAAACTCCATAAGGGAAAAGAGCATAAGCATGGCTCAGAAACAGGGCCGGCTCTAGGCACCAGCGCCCCAAGCATATGCTTGGGGTGGCACTTTTCAAGGGGCAGCATTCCAGCCTTTGGGGGCGGCATTCCGGCTTTTTTGCTTGGGGCGGCAAAAAACCTGGAGCCGGCCCTGCTCAGAAAGTCAATACCAATTGTATAGTACATGTTTCTTAAAAAAACAGATCTGCTGGTACAGGATTACTTATAGTTCTCTTTTACCATGCAACATTGTACCTGTACACAACTGGATCAGACACTACTACAAGAACTATGCATAGTATCCAGGACCAAATGTGTTTGGTTTGAGTTAGTTTTTCCTTTAAATTATTAGTGCCAACTTCTGTTCTCAACTATATAATTTATATATGGGGTAAATCCAGTGATGTCGGTGGAGTTATTCTGTATTTACTCTAATGCATAATAAAGTTAGGGAAATATAGCTTTCTGTGTCAAATAAAAGTTGCATGTGAAGTAGAAACATAATGTTTTCCCCCTGCAAATGCTAAAAAATACTGGAAAACAGTAGAGGAAAAACATCCAGAAGAGCCTTATTCCACCATCATTTCGATCTTGCCATTCATCGGGAGGTCCATAAAGTTTCCTTTTGAATCATTCCACAGCATCAGTGTGAGTGTTGATGGCGGGCAGGAATGCGAAGACTGCCATCTTTGGTTTTTCCTGTCCCGTAGGGGAAAATTATTGCACAACACCGTGATGTGGAATCATTTACATTCAAAACAATATAACAATGCAAATATACAACAGAAAGTAATTTCAAGGATTCTAAGGTATGGCTGTATCCTCCATGAATCCTTTTTAGATGTTCAAAAGCCTTTTAGAGTGAAACCCTAATCAGCTTGCTTTTCAAAATTAAGTTTTAGATCAAATTTTATTTTCTCAGCCCTTGCTTTCCATCACCAGATCACAGACAGCAGCCATGTCCTGTTCTAATGAGCCAGATGATTGGAGGGGAAACAGGCAGTGAGTGCTGTGCAGATGGGGGAAAGAAAGCCGGTGCTAGCCTCTCAGAGGGCCTATTATGCATAGAACTTCCAATAAGCTTCAATGGACTACACGCTGGGATAACTAGCAGGAGCACCCTGATCTCTCCGAACAGTGATCCAGATTTGAGTTTCCACTCCAAATAGCTACTGAGATTTTGATCCCATCTGCCTATTCTAATGCAGCCAGAAAGTTTTTTCCTAGAGCTGGTTAAAAAAAAAGGGACGTTTTGCTAAAATTTATGGGTTTTTTTAAATTTTGAAATTCAAAAATTTTCAACTAGCTCTAGTTATCTCTAACCAGGTGCAGAGACCAATTCTAGGCCTGTTGGGACAGTGGGTGTCAGTTCCTGGACAATGCACTTGCCCTACACATCAGCAAAGCAGCATTCCTATCAGCTGCTGTTAGCTAGGAAGTGGACGCAGGCTGGGAAAAAGAAAATGGATTCTCTAAAATTAAACATCAATTTGAAAGTATTTTTTAAAAGCACAGATTACAGTTTTACTCTAAAAGACTCTCCTATGTTTGGAAAGAGAGCAGTCAGAAGAGCAGAGGGAAGGGAAGACAAAGAGAATTCCACTCGCACCATTAGATTCACAGTGACATTGATTATACACAAAAATCAGATATTTACACACACAAATAACCATTTAGAAATGTACTTATCTGCAGCCCAATGAAAAGCTTATTTGCAGAAAATCTCACTCCATTTGACAAGTATCTGACTGAAATATTCTTAAGTGGCTAAAAAACCCCAAGGGATTAAGTAATTGCGCTTTGTGCATATGCTGCCAAAAATAACTTTGGCTAGTATGACATAATTCTACTAGACATTTGTTAACATCATGCTACTTATTTTCTTGTTTTGCCTAACTACAATATTTACTTTTGCACCTTTGTATGTCTGCCCTATTATCATGGGAAATGGTTTCAAAGACATGTGGTTTTGTGCAGGGAGTATTTAGCCTGGGTTTTCCATTCTCTAATGCTCAATGCAATTTTGTTGACACAACACAATATAATAAATTGGTTTTCTTCTCTCTCTCTCTCTCTCTCCATCTGTGACCCGTGTTCTGATGAAAGACAAGTAATTTACCTGACTCCTGGAGATAGCGATACACCAAGAAATTCACTTCGTCACTGGTTATGCTCATCTTAGCCCCACCTCAATATGATGAGGTTTACAAGAAGTGTGATCCACGCTCTGTTCAAAGGGGGGAAGAAAACAAAAGAGTTTTTGTTCTATTTTGATTTACTATATTATTTGCTACCAGAACTAAGGAACATTATTTAAAGGGACACAGTTAATATTTTAAAGGCTAAAATATTTACATTTATTACAGTTGTGATTCAACCTGTATGCGAGAGATGCAAAGAGAGCGCTGTAAATGTTGAAAGAACTTTAGCTTTACTACAGTTCTCTTGGATACCCCCTTCAGTGTATGAGTACACTCTGATCAGCACTACTGGCAATTACAGTCAATGCATAGTACACCATACCACACCTAATCTTTTCCAGCCCAAACTTTATAATCTGGTTTTCTGCCTAGTGGTTTATCCACGTGAGAAACAGACAGTAACCTCAAAAAATAGCACAATGTTACTCAGAGAACTTAAATAAAATAGCAGTAAAATTACAAGCAACTCCAAAAAAAACCAAAACAAACAAACAAAAAAAAACCAGAACAAATAGCAAATGTATATTTATAGGGAATAATGCAGAACACTTTGTGCAGAACAATTTTTACACCTCTCTGCATAATAAAAAGCTGTAATGTCTCAAGTATTCGGTGGTTCATAAAGCACAAAAGTCAAGCTTGGATGATTTACTAAAATAACCATAACCTTTAAAAAGAAAGACAGTTTTGCATGACTAGTTTGGGTATACTTTGTGATAAAAAAAAGAAGCCAAATGCTATATATTAAGACGTTATTTTGTATTTGAGGTTCTCTCTCTAAATCTCGATGACAATTTTTTTTGTTCTGGTTTAGTTGGTTCAGAAAATTCACCATAACAGCTTTAAGTACTTTAAGTGAGCCATACAGCTCTGACATCCACGCCGAACACATAACCACTATGTAAAGGTTTGGAAATAAGAGCATGCTTACACATTATAAATGAAGAATTTTGTAGGAGTCTGGCTGTTTGTTTTAATTTCTCAAATGTCTCTTCTTGGCAGGCAGGATGGTCTTTGTTCACTGAAAACCTCTTCAGTAATTCCTGTTGCCTAGAGTAGCACCTGCTACTGTAGGCAGTGCTGATCAACTACAAGTTTCCCCCACTGACGATCTAAACCAGCAGGTCGTTCATGACTGTAACAGATGTCTTTGCATATTTATGTAAATAGAATTCTTCTGAACTTCATTATGCCTTTTATTCCCCTTCCCTGTTCTATTTCAGTAATGGCTCAGATGCTGTATTTCCACCACAACCAATACCTTGGATATTGGGTTCTATATTACAGGCGTTTGCACCTCGTGCAAAAGAGAAAATACATAGCACGTTCTCTTCCTCCTATGATTTTGTGATTAAAGCACGGATCTGGGATTCGGGACATCTAGGTTCAATTTCCGTTATGCTACAGTCTCCCTATGTGTCCCTGGGAAAGTTACTTGGTCTCCCTGTACCTCAAGTTCTTCATCTATGAAGTAGGAGTAAAACTTCCCTATCCACAGCAATGTTGAGAGAATAAATTCATTACTATATGCGAGGAGGGTGGATACTAAGGTGATGGATATCATAGCAGACAGATAAATCTACCTTTGTGAACTACAGAATTTTGCATTTAATGGCAAAAATGCATATTAAGAGATCGTTTTTTTATAAATCCCTATAAAGAGCCTACTTAAAAAAGGAAACCTTTAAATACAACTTTACTGCTGTCTACTAGAGTAAATAGTATTTGAATAATTCTGAATAATTCACCAAGCATCCCTTTTGTATAATACACTCAAAACAATCAAAGCCCCCAAAGACATTAGTGATGCCTGTTAAAGCCATTTTTATCTCCATCTATTTGATTACATTTAAACATATATTCCTATCACAACTGTTCATTCCTACAGCAGTGATAACAAGAGTGTAAGAAACTGACAGCGCTGGTTTAAAAAAAACCCACCAACCCTTTTTTTAGTATCTTAAAAATAGCACTTTCATTTCCTTGGTGGTAGGAAAGATGGTAAAGTTAAAACCTCTTACAAAAATTCAGTTTCAGTGATGACGTACATTGTGCTGCTGTGAGCATTATTAATAATATCTCAAGAAATTACAAGTGCTGCTCCTGGGATACATCTTATTAGGTTGAGTTATTAATATCATAATCTTTCCTCATACAGAGGTTCTTTTTTTTCCCCCCAGACTACACCTTTGTTAAATGAATTAAAAGCCAGAGGAAATCAGTCTGACGGCAAAATAAATAGTTTGGCAACTACAGAGAAAGCCTCCATAGCAGCTACCTTTCTCCCTTTTGTATTAGAATTCCAAACACACTAAGGAGCTGGATTTATAATGCATTTTCCCTGAAGTCAGTGAACAGGAATTACTTTGACATATGTGTCAGATCATATCTTTATACACATTGTTACCATCCCATAAATAACCAGATGATCCCTGCTCATGCATTTAAGTTCCCCCCTCCTGCAGATGCCAATGCAGCAATAAGATACACAACCACGGGGCTCCATCCATCTGAAATGATCCAGAGATCTTGGCTCTGCCCCAGAGTAATCTATTCATTAGAAATTCAGCTGAGCCATGAAAGACTATACTAAATTTCATTAACCCTGCCTTCTGACTTCCCCCATCCCCACCCAAAAATACCCCAAACCTGATATCAGACTATGAAAAAGACAGTCGGGAGGAGAGGAACATAATTGTCTCTTGTGTAGCTCTAAGTCTGATTCGGGAACAAAGAAACAAAACAAAACAAAAATCCCTCCCGCACAATAAAACTCAATCCATCTCTAAAATTCTGAGAAAACCTCCAATTGAAAGCTGGGGTGGAGTGGGGTGTGTGTGTAGTAACCAAATGTTCTCCCCTCATTAGTGGTGATCAATATTGTCTAGATTAATACTCCTTCTCTCTCCTTTTTTTAAGTAGTGCTCAGAGACAACATTAAAGTGCTTATGGGGCTGTTTCACATTTAAACTAAAGTGGAAACATTTGAGTTCGCTGTAACATAATTAAGTTCACAACACACAACAACAGGCAGACGGTCAAAACACATCCAAGCTCTTTTTTACCTGAAACACCTTTTCTCATAACCAGTTACATGTTATGGAGGGTCTGATTAGCTTCAACTATACATAGAAAAAAATGAGTCCCGATCCTGCACATACGCATGGGTGGGCTTAAAGTTAAGCATGTGAGTAGCACCAATAAAGTCAACGGGACTAGTCATATACTTAAAATTAACCCACAGTACTGTTGACCCCAAGCGTTTAAGAATGAGGAGTGTGTTTATAAAATCAGGGACTTACCTTTCATTATCCACAGGCATTTAACTACCTTCAGTTATTTAAATTATAAAACTTGAAAGGGTGGTTATCACTTTTTTTCTTTTAAAGTGAGAGTTGGGGTAAATAAAATACCAGGTTTGGGCCTTTTCTTTTCTTTTCCGCTCTGTTTTTTTAATCCTTAATTTGTATTTTACTCTTTTGTGGGATGCTGGAGGGCTGCACTCTTGCTCAGGGATATGACCAGGAAGCTCCAGGGGGCAGCAGAGGCTGCCTGAAGAGAGGATTTGGGATTTGCCTCTAGAAGCAGAGTCAGCAGCCTGTTAAGGGGAATGAATGTAGGAGAAGCTAATCCTCCCTCCCCTTCAAAATATCCACGGTGATATTCACCTACATTGCCTCAAGCAGAAGAGAGATGAGCCAGCAGGTGAGGAAGACTCACTAATACGGCCCCCTTCTATTTCCTTTCCCCTCCCTGCTGGTGGCTAATCAGAGAGCCAAAGGGCAGTAGACAAGCTGGGCTGGCACTTGCATGACTCATTGATGGAGTATGGCAGCTCCAGGGTGCTTTGAATGCAAGCTGAACACGGGCTCTTCCTTCTCACTCTATACCCCTCTGTCTCTCATTAAGTGAGGTTATACTATTCATCTAGTCACCTATAGAGTTGGTTGGGAAATGGCATTTTTCTGCATGAAAACTTTCAGTGACAACATATTTTTTCATTTTCTAAATCTTCCAAGGAAGATTTCAGATTTTCCACACAAATCTGAATGCAAAAGAATTTCAGCCAAACATCAAAATACTTGGAAACACTGCCTTAAGTGCCTTATGGAGTTGAAGTTCAGGTGCATCCTGCTCCCATTCTCCTCTATAGGCTAGGTTCCCTGGTCAAGCTACACCTCCCATGATGCACCACTGCCAGCAACACCTATGATGCTCCTCATCTCCTCTCTTGGAGGAGGGGAGGAAGTGCATCATGGGAAACAGTCTGGCCAGAAAGCCCATCCAATAGAAGAGAACAGGATCTGAAAAAAATAAAAATAAAATAAAACTCTGAGGCATCATATTCTAATAAAAATATTTTGGTTTTCTGGTGTTTGGCTTTTTCGATGAAAAACAACATTTCCTATGGAAAGCAGCCACTTTCCATGAAAAAATTAGTCAACCTCCTGCATTTTCTGTTGAAAAATAGTTTCAGCAGAAAATTTTCAACCAGCCCTAGTATCTGTTTCTAGGCTCTGTAACCAGAGTGTCTAAACACAATAGTCATTGATTAAGAATCAGTATCTTCCTCACCGAGAGGACAGCAATTGTTTTTGTCCCGTACGCTGCGTTTTTGCTCCTTGTCTGTCTTTCATTCCAGATTTCTTCTCTTGAATTGGAAGCCTTATCCTGTTCCACTCCCAGGATGCCAGAAGCTTTGGAGGGCAGGTAGTCTCGCTTTTTCATCTCCCTCTTGCCTTGTAAGCTGCTGCTGATTCAGGCAGATATAATTTAAGCCACCTTTTCTTTTTAAGTAGCTTCTGATAATAGACCAAGTCTGCTGAGGACCAGGGGTCAAATTGGGAGAAGAAAAAAGAATGGTGATGTACTCTTTCCAAGCTACACTCAGGTGAGTTGCCAAAATGAGGTACCCTTCATAGTAAATTGTTTATAATATAGACCATGGATGCTCTCTGAACTCCACTGAGCTCCCTCCCTTTACGAGCCTGAAATATGCCCATGGCCTCTGCTGAACTTCTTGGACTTGGTTTCTTCTTGACTGGGAAAAAGGAATAATTGGTGGCATCTCCTACGTGCCACCCACTTGTGGCACCAAAATGAGATGTCATTCACAGTAAATTTTGGAGTTCTCTGACTCTCCCTTCTTTTTTTTCCTCTGTGAGGAATTAAACAGAAAACTACACTGATACTTAAATCATGGTCATTGGCCATGTAAGTTAACGCCTCAGTGATATGAACGAAGGAGGTCAAACCTATCAGAGCTATTGTTCCAGGCTCTCTATTGGTTACACTCAGTTCCTATTTTTGAGGCTTTCTTCACAACCATATCACCTAGCAACTTCTTGGTTTTTGTTTTAAAATCAAAAGTTGAGTTTCTGGAGAACAAGAGAAGAGCTTCAAATAAGTGCTGCTGTGGCATACCCTTATGTACTGGCTCAGTCAGGGTCCTCTGAGTGACATTTATAGCAGCTCAGCAGGGGCCTAGACCTCCAAGACAAAAGGCATGGGGCTTTCAGGGATCCCAAGTAGCCCAACATTAGGACTAGCTTTTTAAAAACCCCAGAAATTATATTTACCTGAGTCTTCTGTTTTTTGTTTTGTTTTTTAAATGAGGGTGAACAAAAATAAATGAATAAAAATCCAGCTAGCAAGATTGAACTTACGTTCATAAAATTCTCACTGCTACCCACAATCACACATTTTCATAACTGGAAGCAACAACCATGTCTATAATCTATACAATTATTCCTGAAAATCCCTGATGTAAACAAGGAATGGTCCAGCTCTGATACTGACATGTTGAAGTGTATCTTGTCCAATTAGTCACTGAATCTGAATCTTGAAGGAAAAGGAAGTGGAGGGAATGGGAGTGGGAATTAAATATTTAATGAAAATAAACCTCTACTTTGCCTTGAAGAGCTCATTCCTGGTGGTAGGAATTAATGGGTCAGATCCTACAATCAAATTTGTGTGGGCAGACCACTACACTCATGCAAAGTCCCAGCAACTACAAGGGGACTCCCTGTGGGACTAAGGATCCATCCATACATATCTGAATGCAGGAGTAGAGTCATAGCACTCTGAAATATTGATAATGACATGCTTTGGAGCAGACCAATCTCTGATGTGCAAGACACATTCACTGCATACCTTTAAAAGTCTCTGCAACTGTACAAGGTCCCTATTAGAACCAGGCGGGAAAGGATTTTCCATTCTCAGAAATTTGTGTGAGATTTTTGAAACATTTTCCTGTCTCAAATCAGGGTGAAAAGTCAAAAATCTCAAAAAAAAAAAAAAAAATTGTGAACTGAAAGTAATAAAAAAACATTGATTTGAGTCAATTGAACTGTTTTGGTTTGATCATTTCAAGGTGTTTCATTTCCAATAAACTTGTAACTTTTAAAATATTTTAAAATATAAATTAATGTAAAATTCAAAATAAAATGTTGTTTCAAACTGAAAAAAGTGAACTTTTCATTTTGAAAATGTCAAAATGGGATGTTTTGACCCTTTATTTTCCCTCCAAATTTTTGGAAACAGGAAATTCATCAAAATTGACCCTTTCCTGCAAAAAAGTTTCCATTTCAGCAAATCAGCATTTTTCAATAGAAAAATGTTTAATTGAAAAATGCCCAGCCAGCTTTAGTCTTATATCAAAAGAGGCAAAGTTGTGCACCACCAAGATTAAAGCCCATCTCTATATTTAGGATGTTACTGATGTATACCGTTCCCTCCACCCCATTTTTACACTTAAAACCTATTAGTTTGCTTGGTTTATTTTTCAGTCCTCAGCTGGTTTTCTTAATGATATCAGCCTCCAGCATTGCAGTTCTGAGAGCTCAAGTGGATCTTTTCCAGCTCCCTCTGCTCTAAAGTGAAAAGGGTTTTTGCTGTATTGATCTTTCCTTCTTGGCACTTTGCTAAGAAAAAAAAAACACCCTTCTTAATTAGTGCAATTGTGTTGTATTTCTTTCATGACCTACTTTGAAAAGAGGCAATTTCAATTAGTTTTTTTTTTAAATAAACAAAAATAATTTAATGTTTACATGCATACATTATATGAAGAGCTGTAGGAAACCAAGATAAAAGAAGGCTGATGGTAGCTCTAGGGCTCACAGCTGAAATTAGTATCTGAAAATAAGGAGTACGGATCAGAGGCATTAAGAATTGACTATACTAATGGATTTGAGTTGAGAACAGAGATATTGGGTGAAATCCTGGCACCACTGACTGGAAAAACTCCCATTTGACTTCAGCGAAGCCAGGATTTCACTCCTTATATGCACACAAAGGGCTAGATTCACATCAGCCACTGGAATTGTGCCCCTGGCCAAGCTCTGTGCCTGGATACACGCGCTCCATGGGCCACACAGGGAATCAGTCCACTGACTGGCTCGCAAGGCTGGGCGAGCTTGGAGGCGGGCCCAGAGGGATAAGGGGCAGTGACTGCAGGGGGCCAGGGGCAGCTTGGCACTCCATCCCAGGGAGCACAGTAGGGTCACAGGACGGTGGCTCGGGCACCTCCTGCTAACTTGCAGTGGCTCATTAAACCCACCAGACGAGTTGGCTGCAGCACAATGGGCTGGGAGCGCCACTGCTTGGCTTGGGGTTTTAATTCCTCTCCACTGCATGTGATCCCCTCCCCCCGCCCAGTCCCGGCAGCTCTGGCTGGGCTGGGCCGGAGAAGAGGCGCCTCTCCCCGCCTGCACGGCCCTTGATAACCTACTGCGCGGCTTAGAGGGAACTTAGCTTTGGACAAGTATCAGAGGGGTAGCCGTGTTAGTCTGAATCTGTAAAAAGCAACAGAGGGTCCTGTGGCACCTTTGAGACTAACAGAAGTACTGGGAGCATAAGCTTTCGTGGGTAAGAACCTCACTTCTTCAGATGCACTTCTTCACTTGCATCTGAAGAAGTGAGGTTCTTACCCACGAAAGCTTATGCTCCCAGTACTTCTGTTAGTCTCAAAGGTGCCACAGGACCCTCTGTTGCTTTTTACAGATTCAGACTAACACGGCTACCCCTCTGATAC
>NC_048298.1:217805608-217851276 GCF_013100865.1 Trachemys scripta elegans
TGCATCTGAAGAAGTGAGGTTCTTACCCACGAAAGCTTATGCTCCCAGTACTTCTGTTAGTCTCAAAGGTGCCACAGGACCCTCTGTTGCTTTTAGCTTTGGACAAGTGCACAGCAGCCTCACTCAAGGTGTCTGGACGCCTAAACTCCAGAGTGATGCATGAACCAGGGAAAGACAGGCGTTCCTCTGTCTATTTTAGTTCAGGGACAATATACCCTGAGTGTACAAGTAAATATTTAACTTTTATGTAAATTTTTTCATCCATATTGAAAAAGAACATATACCATTTAGGATTCAACTGCAAAAATTCCAATAGAAGCACGTTCCGTGTGGTTTTTTGCATAACATACTCAGAGCTTGCCTACCGGATCAAGCCCCTATACAAAACAGCCAGAGAAGGACCTCCCTCATAACTTCGAGCCCAGTGACTAGGATACTCATTGGCAATGAGTGAGACCCTTGATTCAAGTCCCCACTTTACCTGAGTGAGGGGGTGGGCGGGGGAAAAGGATTTGAGCAGGGAAAAGGATCTGTCGCCTCTCTGGTGAGTGACCTAACCACTAGGCTATTCTGATGTGGTGCTCCCTCAGTTTATCTTGTTGAAGCTGTTTCCTTGTGAATAAATAATAAAAGAATCATGGGTCCAGAGAGAACACACATGAGAATGACGCTGTAGCCTGTTGGTTAGAGCAGTCTACTGGGGAGACCCAGGATCTAGTCCCCCTGCTCCAGTGCCTTTTGTATTTTACATTATTTTTCCACAGTGTGATTGGATGTTTTTTAAAGTATTTTATTAATTATTATTATATTTTAAATTTATTATTATTATTATTACACCATGGTAAAAAAAATTTCTTCATTCTCCCATAACTCAAAAATAACTGAAAGGATTGAGTTCTAAGTTAAAAATAAAATTAAAAAAACCAACCAAAGAAAAATAAAACCTTCAGGCAAACAACAAACATGGAAAATTTCAGTCCCCAAAATAAATATTTTGAAAAACGTGGAACGTGTGAAAGCACTAGTTTATAATGGAAACTATTTAAATATGGCAGACGCCATTTGATACCTACTATTTTCATAGAGATTAGGTATGAACATAAATAGATAAAGAGCTCTGTCTTCAAATATAACATTAGAAACATTTAGAGGGGAAGAAAGCATTTGCTTATTTCATCAGAAGTAGATAAAAGCTGCCTATTATTTGTTATAATGGATAATGCTAAGGGATTATCAATTTTAACTGCCGCAAGGATAATCAGCGCACAGAATAGGTGCCTATCAATGTAATAACATCAAACATAAATATATGAATCAAGATATATTACTACTGTTAAGCATTTCTAGCCTTCATTATTAATTCCATGTACTGGAGATGATCAGATCACACTTCTACTGGTTTTACATGACTTCACTAGCATCACTCCTGATCTCACATTGGTGTGAGATCAAAATTCAGCCCAGTGACAGGTTCGTACTCAGTTAGGCCCAGCCCACTTATTTATCTGTCCTTGTCAAGGCAAGCAAGTCCCTGCTTGCCATTCTACTATTCCTAAGAACTGCTTCTGAGGAGACTGTATGGGTGAAATAAGAAGATTTATTTTCTATTTCTCTTCAAGTCAGGAAAACAGATAATTCCCTTCCAAAAGGGGTCTCAGTAGAATCTTCTAAGTAGTTACTGATCAGATACTGAATTTTGTTAATTAAGTTATATTTTCCATATGCAAATAGCTAAACATTTTCATACAATAACTTGGTCCAATGTACCCCTTTATATGGATTTTGCTTCAGACAGAAGAATGTGTGCACTGAATACATATTTGTCCCTTTGAAATGTTCTTGGTTCTTTGAAAATCCAGACTGTTAAGTAAACTGGTTTCTTTTATCCATTTGTTAATCATGTTCTGATTTTCTCTAAGTATTTAAATAAAAAAAGATAATTCCCTCCAGGGCCGGCTCTGGCTTTTTTTGCTGCCCCAGGCAAAGAAGCCTCCAGCCGACCGCCCCCTAGAGCGCCGGGGGGAGGGCAGCCGGAGCCCTGGGAGGAGGGCAGAGTGCCCGGCCGGGGCTCCGCTCTCCCCGGCCGGGGCTCCGCTCTCCCCAGCGGCGAGCCCGGCCGTGGCCCCGCTCTCCCCGGCGGCCGGAGCCGGAGCACCACACCATGCCGCCCCACTCCAGGTGCCGCCCCAAGCACAAGTTTGGTGGGCTGGTGCCTGGAGCCGGCCCTGATTCCCTCACAAAAACCACCATCAAAGTAGAGCTGAGATTGAGACTGTATTACCCCTCTAGTGCTAAAGCTGGTAACCAAAACAGAAAACACCCCACACTTCAACTTCACAAACTGATGAATTTTATAGTTAAGCGGGTGAAATCCTGGCTCCCCTGAAGTCAGTGAAAGTTTTACTGTTGACTTCAGGGGAGCCAGGATTTCACTCAGAGTTCCAACATCACACATAACTTTACCTTTGTATCCCACCCTCCAGCTGGGACCCTCACCAGATGTTAAACACAAGTTAAGTCTGATCTTTTAAGTGTATTCATTCCAATAGCATGACCTTTAGTTTTACGATACTAACACCCACATCCATGCTCCACTCATATATTGGGCTAGTGGGGTGTGGGGGTGTGGAGAAGTTCTCTATAAGTTTAGACTTTTTGGCTAATAGTAGGGTGGTAAGTGATAGAGAGCCTGGGCTCTATGTGAAAAGTCAGGGTGATGTGTGTCTGTGACCTCTAAAAGGAGGACAGACTGGAGCTTTGAGTCTGGCCCATTTACTGCAAGAGGTATACAGATCACTGCAAACAATGTGGGGATAGCAGAGATCCATGGCTCATATTGTAATCGTACATTAGATGGTGTAGGGTGGAAAGGGTAAGACAGTTTACTCTGGCCTGTAGGTGAAAGATGAGCAGGCATATGGGGACAGATTTCAAGGGGGTTATATTGTTTTCTTAGCTGCAGTGCCATTCAGTATGACTTTCCTTTATTCCTTGGAACTTTGGATAGCTGGTCTGGGGAGGTAGGAGTTTTAAATTCTATTTTTTTTAATTCTTCATAATCTTTGCTGCATAAATTGAAGTTTTATTTTTATTTGATGTCTTTTAGTGGTGGTTTAACAATTATTGAAGGAAACTCTGCCAGTGACGATGTTCTTTGGATCCTTTTTTAGGCCTTTATATATGTGTGTCTGCGCGCGCGCGCGCACGTGCGCACAGAGAGGAAAGAGACAAAACACTAGAGGTTTGATGGCATCATCATCACAGCTTCAGATATAAATTGGAAAATCTATGGTTAGAGAGCACCATTATGGAAAGTTGCTTTGAATCCTACTTTCTATACACTTGTTGCCCTAGAAGCTATATTAGACTCTGACTCCCCAAGAATTTCTAAGATAGATATAACAAGTTTTTCAAGAAAATTTTCAAGCTGAATACTTTCTCTGGAAGAACTTTATTATGGTATGATACCTATAAATGTTATCATTAAGAACTAGCTTAATTAACAGGAAAATATTTTCCTGTAAAACAAAAAACCTAGATGTTGAGAATAAAACTGAAGCTTTAAATCTAGAAATATTGGGCTTGAGAGTCATTATTAAAGTCTGGAAAGTAATGAGGCTTAGAATGGCTATTCTTTCCCTGCGTATTGACAAGTTTTTAAGACTCTGACCTCCCCTCTGGTTTCTGCACCAATTTTGTTGATTCTGGCAAAACTAGAAGGTGGTATTCAGGGATTAGGAGAGGTACATGCATTGTCACAGCTGGGATTTTCAAAGGAATCTATGGGAGTGAGACTCCAAATCTCATTGAATTTCACTGGGATTTGGGTGCCTAACTCCTTTGAAAATTCCAGCCTACAGTCTCAACAACCGTAGTATTGTATGGGCAAAGAGTCCACTGATTCCCTAATCTGGATTGCAATTAGAGCTTGTTGGGAATTTTTTAACAAAACATTTTCATCAGAAAATGCCAATTAGTTGAAATGAATTTTTTTGTGGGAAAAAAATGGCTTTCAACAACACTTTCTCCATTCCGGGGAGGGAAGAGAGAGTGTCCTGCCTAATAGCCCAGTGGCTAGAGCACTCACTAGAGGTTTGAGAAACCCATATTCAAGTTTCTTTTCTGAGTACAGCAGGACCTGAACCTGCATCTTCCAAATCCCAGGTGAATGCCCTAACCACCGCACAACTGGCTATTCTAATGTGTCTGTTTTTCTCTCTGGTTGTTTGAGAGATATTTTAAAAGGTCTCCATTTAATTCTTGATGAGGAACGGAATAAATGTTTGAAATCTCAAATATCCAGTAACAAAGAAAATGGTTTTAGTAACTGAAGGATGACTTTTTGAATACTCGAGCACTTCCAGTTTACTACTAGAGTAGAGTTTTATTTGAAAGAGCGAAATATTTTCAATCACAATACTTTGTATTTAGCCTTCCATTCAAATGTCTTAATGGACTTTACTAACAATAACTGCTAATTAAGCTTGGCAGTCCTCTTATGAGGTAAGGTAAGTATTAAAATCCTCATTTTACACATGATGAGACTAAGGTAAAGCAAAGTTAAGTGATTTGCCCAAGGTCACATAGTAAGACTGTGGCAGAACCAAGAATGGAACTTCAGGTCTTCTGACTCACAGCCCTGTGTCTTAACCACAAACATATCCTTGTCAGTTCTTGATGAACTACGATGAGGCAAATGATGTTCTCGAGGCAGAGATTAATATTTTAATGGGGAAGAGAAATAGAGGCAAATTATTTCTTAGAAGCTTTTGCTCAGAACATGCTCCTACTGGAATATTTGCAGTTGAATACTAAATGGTATGTGTTGTTTTTTTTCCAATATGGGTGAAAAAAAAATACATAAATGTTAAGCATTATTATTCATCCATTGTTTGCTTACAGATGAATCTGCATGAATCATTCTCCTCATAGATAGATTTTATAATTCCTCAGTAGGGATAGATTGTTTACATCTCTTTTTTCCTCCCATTGCTAACATAAACTGAAGATTTTTGTTATAGAGGAAGCTGGCATCAACACCTGTCATTAAGGTTGACATACTTTTCATTATAAGACCCTATTTTTTCACTTGCTTATAACATGACCAACTTTAACTATTCAGGCTGTAATGCTCTCTTCCAGGTGTTTGCCTTGGACTAAATGTTTCTGGATGGCTTAAGCAAAAACAGTTTGGTTATTTCAAGAAACCAGATCAGGAGAAAAGATACAGATTTACTGATGTTTATACAAGTGTTTTGTTGAGACGCTCTAACTCCTCCATGCTTTGGAGCAGGGGAGTAACATTTGCGAGAGGGTTCACTCTGATGGCAAAGTGCTTTTTGCATTGCAGTGAAAATTCACCCAGATTTGGCTGAATTATATAACCCTTTGAAGATTACCATTTGCACTTGCTCACCAGAGATCTACAAGAGGCTGCCAGCTAAATTTTCTGAATATTTTGTGTGCATTGAGCTTGCTCCACTCCAGGGTTGCAAGGTCTGAGGCTGAGGCAGACTTTTCATTAAGAAGAAAGAAGCAGCGCTGTGAATTAAATGCAGAAAGGGATCTTGGAAAGGAACATGCTGTGGTGAAAGCAGCAGAGGGGAACAGTTACACATTGTTCAGTTACCCACCCCAAAAGGACAATTTTTCAGAAGACAAAATATTTCCAGAGAAAAACTGAAAATTTTATTTGGAAATGAATCTGTTATGCCTCATGGGGTTTTTACTTCAGGTACCTCATGCCCCCTTTCTCTTTTATGGACAAGCCTCTATTGCAAGACTACACCTCCCATGATACACTGCAGCGGCATTTCCAAATCTTTTTGTTGTTGTTGTTGTTCATTTTTGGCTGAATTTTTTTTTTTGTTACTCCATCAAAAAAACAGAACAATATATATGTATGTATAAGGCTTAATGACTTTTTATTGTCTGAGAAATTTAGTTTGAAAACACCACAAATTCTGAACCTTTAGCAATAGTGCATGCTGCTTGGAACAGCAGAAAAGAACACTAGCATATGGTGATCCAAAGATGAACAAGTTTGGATTGCTAAATGTGTGATCATTTGAAAGGGTCACATTCACAGTGGAAAGTGGAGAGAAGCCTTCGTCACTTATCATGCAGAATATTTTACACCAATTTGAAAAAAAAAAAAGATAGCTGAACACTGAGAAATGTGTTTTCCCACTAGGAACTGGACTGAGACAACCAAGTCATTTCAAATACGCCACTGAAGAGCCATCACTTAAACTTTCATCCATTTCTGGGCAAGATGTGAACTGGTGACCTAGAAGAAGGTCATTCTGTATCTTATCACTTAAGCCATTCAAGTCCACATATTATGTACCATAGAAGTAGAGATATTCTTGCAGTTTGGGATTTTCAAAAATGAGGCTCCTAACTCAATCCATAGACACCTAAACAAGCGGCCTGATTTTCACAAGTGCCAAGCACCTAGTAGCTCCCACTGACTTTTTGCCACCCTGCTTAGTGGTCCAGTATTACTCTTCATGCCAACATTACTGTCCTGGGAAACATCAGTGAAGGAGGGGAAAATAAGAGTACTTCTTTTGTGTTGGCTCTGGCTCCGCATTATTAAGATTTCTGTGACATCCAGAATGTAAAGGGGGCATTGGTGCAAGCACCATGCTTTAAAAAAAAAATAAAAAAATAGACAACCAACATGGTGGTCCGTATTTTGGAATGGCCTTGGTCAGCCAATGGAGAGTGTAAATAGATTTGAAAGTAATTATTAAAGGTCTCATTCACAATTATTATTTCCTGTTTCAGTATATTCCTATTTTGTGGCGTGAAAGCAATGATCTTTCATTTTAAGAAACTCTGGAGATAAAAATAAAAATGTTCTGTAATGTCAATTTCATTTTTAGGCTAAGGATATCTTAAATCCACACCTGCATGTATAAAAAGCATCATTTCATAAAAATATTTATTTTTAATTTTTTTTAAGCTTTTGGGTTTGTCATGACACCCTAGGTCATCTTAGTGAATGCAGCCATGCAAATTTCATTTGGCAAGTAACCAGAATAAAGCAGTTGAGACTTTTTCAGAGTAATTATTTCAGCATATCTCACTGAAAGAAAAAATAGTCCATTCTACATCAATAATATTTTTTTTCTGGAATAAGCAAACTGTAAAACTTGGAAAAGGAAAGTTTGATGGAAGAATATATCCCTCCTACTAAAACAAAAAGGAAATGTTCATGACCTCACTCAATCAATAATAACGATCCAAGTTTAAGGGAAGTACAGCATATGCCCTATTTTTGACTTTTTGTGTGTGTATGTAATGACAGACTTCCCCCTGAGGCTAGGGAAATAAGGGCTTATGTATTAATGAATACAACCCCCATTTAATAGTTCTATATTGCTTTAAATCTTCGAAGTGTTCTACAAACATTAACTAATACGTCTGAGACATTTCTGTATAACTTTTTTGTTTTTATCATAGCAGAGTATGTCATGTTTATATTAAAATTCAATGCTGTGTTAACAGATACAGTTAAAAATGAATGAATCCCTTCTCCTCCAAAATAAGGAAATGCAATGCATCTGTGATTGACTAAAATGTAAAGCAAACATTTAGCAGATTCAGCTAACTTTTTGATCATTTCACTGTTAGTAATAAATGCAATGTCATTCTGATATTCAATCAGCAAAGCCAGCTACAATCTTTATAATTTCATCTTATGTCAATAAGGTATACAATAATATAATTTACCAATAATGGTATTTTGTAAGCATGCCTTTTAGAAGATTTCTAGTAACCCATCTGTCACAAACTATTTAAAAGGATCAAAAACATTCACCAATGTGTCAGCACAGTTCCTTTTCCTCACCAGCCCCGTTTTCATCCTGACATTCAGCCCTGAGTGATTTTGCATGCCATTATAGCAGCTTAAGAACACTGAAGGGCACAGCTGCAGATATCTTCACCAATGAACTTCTTTGAGCCTCCTGATAATTAGCACACTGGGTGGTTGATGTGCTCTGGGCAGAGGCCTTGAGAATTAGATAATCTCTAGCTGATTGATCTCTGCACTGAGGTTTATACTCTTGAACACAAAAATCAGAGGAGGTGGAGGGGAGAAAGATTTGGGGAGGAGGAGCAGAACAAATTAGCCTGAAAATGGAACTAGAAACAAGTTAACAAACATGTTACTAAATCCAAGTGAGTCAAATAGTCCTATGACAGGGTATTCTGTCCCCTGTAAGAGGTAGTGGGGACCCAGGCCAATCACCCCAGTTCCATGACTAAGCCCCTTTAAGGTTCCAGGAGTTCCAAAGCAGACAAGGGCATAGGAAATAACAGAAGAAGATGCTGGGACAGAGGAAGTTGTCTTAGGGTAATACTTAGTGTCCGGCAGGAAAAACCCCCAGACGACTGTTTTGTTAAGGGCGAGAAGACTTGTAGTGTAGTGTGGGACAAGACTCCCCTCTCTAGCAAAAGAGGCACTAGCAGAAGGAGGACAGCATACCTGCTGGACTCTCCCAGCCTATGGCAAAGGACTTGAGGTGCACTGACCCGAGTCCAAGTGGTGAGAATAACAGGAAGACTGGACCCCAGCAGACACACCTGAGAGGAAAGGACTTTGTTATGAAGGTGTTATTTTGAGTTCTGTTTTTCTGAAACACCTGTGTGTCCACGTGTAACAAGGTGACGATAGTTTAAAAAGGCCTCTGGGGAGAAGCTGGCTTAGGGCCACAGCCAGCCTGAATCACAGCACAGCCCCAAAAAGGAGAGCTGTGGGACCCTTGAACCAAAAGGAAGAGGGGCTAGGAATCCCTTAACCAAGAGGAAAGAGTCAAATCCAGAGACAACCGCAGAGGAAGACCAATGGGGAAAGAGTCTCCACTGGAGCCCCAGGCCTTGTTGGGATTGGGAGAGCTCTCTGGCCCAAAGGGAACTGAAGGGGATCCGGGAACCTGAAGCCCTTCTAGAACAAGCAGTGAGCTGGAAGTCCCAAGAGGAAAGCATTGGGAAAGAGCTGGAATTTTGTTTTAAATACTCTGCACTATGACTGAGTTATTGGGAGGTCCAGGATGGAACGGAGGATGGGCTGGTCGCAGGGCCATGTTGTGCCATGATGACACCCTGCCACAAGCCTGATGACTGGATGCTTTCACTTATTCCCCACAGTTTTTTTATTTATTCCACAGTACAGTACACTGTCCATCATCTTATGATATTTAATTCTATAAAGCATTTTTATATAACCCAAAGTTATATAACTTCCAAAGAACATGAATGTCTATTGTTATTAAAAGGCATGCTTCTCAAAGTTGCTCAGCCTAGACTAATCTAACCTTGCAAGTAGTAGTTTCACACTCTAGGTCTCACATCAATTCTCATAACTATTTTTTTTTTTTAAGACTTCGCTGCAGCAGAGTTTTTTTTTTAAAAGTAACCCAGGCTATTTTCCCTTCCTCTTTGATGATGTATCAGATACTCCACTATTATCAACACAGTATGTGTGTGCTAGGATAAGAAGAGACAGGAGGCATGACACTGGTTCAATGAAACAGCAAATAGGTAATATTTTTCTTTAAATGTTGTGCTCATCCAAAATTATTTAAACTTGAGTTGCTGCAATTTCAGGAGGTGAGACTGCATGAGGGAGCTTCTTATACTTCACTTGATTCTATATGAACTAAAGGACACAAAAATATTGACCAACAACATGACATTTCCATAACATCCTTCACATGGGCATCTCATGATGCTTTACGAGAGGGGACTATTACAAGAAATAAAGAAAAAAGCAAACATTATACTATTATGGCTCAGATTAAACCTCATTGTGTATAACAGCTGCCTTTTGTGCAGGATAAATTTAAAAAGCAGCTGAGTTCCTTTCAGATAGCTGAAACAATAGGAGCACCACCCAAAACACAGGTACATGTGGCCCAAGGGATTTCCCTAGTGACTGATATAACAAATGCTGGGACTCGGACTTTGACTGATGGAGCGGTGTGAGAGAGAAGCAGTGGAAAAACACCACAGAAACAGACAGAGAAGGAGCACAAACCCAAGCAGGCAGCCAGAACAAGCACTGGGAACATGGCCCTGAGAAAAAGCCTAGAGAGATTATTGGGTACAGTGCTGGCTGAAGAAGCTTGGAACAATAAGCAAAGAAACTATCTCCTATTATTTAATCCCTACCGTGTTCAGGGAAACAGGACTTTGTACAGGCTTAGTAAAGAAACAGGATTGCATCAAAGAAATACTTTTCTCCATCATTATTTTCTCTTAATGGATACAATCCATAAGACCCTGAATTTTGACTAATTACTCAGGTCAAAAAGGGTAACAACATTATACACTCATTTATATTCTATAGGTAAGGTTTCAAAACTGCTTCCATTATAAGTCCCTGTTTTAAGTAATTTATAACTTTCTGAAACATTCACCTTTTTGGTTGTAATTTTCCCTGCTGGTAAAAGTTCCCCCTCTCACTCCTCAGGAAACCGGAAAAGAGGCTTTTCGACTCAGTCATCATCCAACTATTATGGTAAAATAGGAGGGCTGTCAAGTGTTTTAAAAAATCAATTGCGCGATACAAAAAATCAATTGCAATTAATCACGCAATTAATCGCACTGTTAAACAATAATAGAATACCATTTTAAAAAATATTTTTGGATGGTTTCTACATTTTCAAATACACCTCTACCTCGATATAATGCTGTCCCCTGAGCCAAAAAAATCTTACTGCGTTATAGGTGAAACTGCGTTATATCGAACTTGGTTTGATCCACCAGAGTGCGCCGCCCCGCCCCTCCGAAGCGCTGCTTTACCGCGTTATATCCAAATTCGTGTTATATTGGGTCGTGTTATATTGGGGTAGAGGTGTATATTGATTTCAATTACAACATAGAATACAAAGTGTACAAAGCTCACTTTATATTTATTTTTGATTACAAGTATTTACACTGTAATAAAACTGAAGAAACGGTATTTTTCAATTCACCTCATACAAATTAAATTAACGCTTTTTATTTTTAACAAGCATCATCAGCATGGAAGCATGTCCTCTGGAATGGTGGCTGAAGCATGAAGGGCATACAAATGTTTAGCATATCTGGCACATAAATACCTTGCAATGCCAGCTACAAAAGTCCCATGCAAACGTCTGTTCTCACTTTCTGGTGACATTGTAAATAAGAAATGGGCAGCATTATCTCCTGTAAATGTAAACAAACTTGTTTGTTTTAGCAATTGGCTGAACAAGAAGTAGGACTGAGTGGATTTGTAGGCTATAAAGAGAGAGATAAAGAGATTGCACTACAGTACTTGTATGAGGTGAATTGAAAATACTGGTTCTTTTGTTTATAATTTTTACTGTGCAAATATTTGTAATCAAAAATAATAATATAGAGTGAGCAGCGTACACTTTGTATTCTGTGTTGTAATTGAATATTCAATATATTTGAAAATGAAGAAAAACATCCAAAAATATTTAATAAATCTCAATTGGTATTCTATTGTTGAACAATGCAATTAAAACTGAAATTAATCGCGATTAATTTTTTAAATCGTGATTAATTTTTGTGTGTTAATCACGTGAATTAACTGTGATTAATCAATAGCCCTATAAAATAGTATCAGTGTTGGCTAAACTGTCTACACTTGTACTTCCTGCTGGAAAAAGCCACCCATCCAAGAAAGGTACAACCACATGCTCTCCTGCCTTAAATGGTCTGCCCGTTCCCTCCAGTTACATGAAAACTCAGGGACATAACACTGAACGGAACAGGAGGGAATAATGTTGTAGGTAAAAATACCCCCAGAGCAGAATCTGAAATTTCACTGGCGATGGAGGTAATCATACTGTAGGTCCACAAATACAGTTACTGAGGCCTTGTGCTCACTACGAAAAAAAGTGTGTTCTTACCACATATTAGGTACACATAGTAACTACATGAGGCAGAATTTCATTTTAATATGTATTAACAGGTCAAAATAAACCCTAGGCTCCCCTCACTATATAAGGTACATTGTAAATATCTCACTAAAAACACACACACCCTTTTTCCTAGGGAAGCCATTGCCAACACTAAAATTACAAACCTCAAGTACACTCTTGAATTTTTTAGGAGATGAGATACTGTATTGATTTAACCATTTCAAGCCCATTTCAGACCTTTTGGATACAATGAATTAACAGAGCAAATGCCTGTCAATTATTTGACCGAAGACATTAGAATAACGGTGTGAATGCCTTGCAAATGGCTTACTGAAGCTATGAATTCTTGTTTTTTTTTCCCTGGGGAGTGAAACAAGAAATATTACATGGAACAAGAGCAAGTCAGTCTACAAATTATGGAACAAACCTGGGTCAGAAATGGAACCTCTAGCAGTCAAACCACTGTGGATTTACTTTCTAAACTCCTGCAAGCAGAAAGTCAATGTCTTGAATGGGATTGTATGCCCTGACATCAACTGGTTAAAGTGCGATGGAATACTTTCTATACCATCTGAACTACACTGTAACAGGAATACTAAAAACTTGGTTCAGACATACAGTACTACAGCCTCAAGAGACATAAAAAGGTCTTGGATCTTCTGACTGGCTAGCACAAGTACCTTTATCTCAGGGCTTTCTGAACAAGACACCTCCTGCTATATCAGGGATTCTCAAACTGGGGGTCGCGAGGTTATTACATCGGGGGGTCGCGAGCTGTCAACCTCCACCCCAAACCCAGCTTTGCCTCCAGCATTTATAATGGTGTTAAATATATTTTTAATTTATAAGGGGTGTCGCACTCAGAGACTTGCTATGTGAAAGGGTCACCAATAAAAAAAAAGTTAGTGCTATATGGAAGGGGTTTGAGCCTGGATTTAATAAACAATCCTTCCATCCAGGAAGGCAGACAGAAGGCTTCTCATTTAACAGTAATTCTAGAAAGAGATGAGATGCAAGGGGAATATGGTGCTATTGTTGGCGAACAATGTAAAACTAAGAATGCCCAGAGGATGCCCTGGCCCTTGTTATGTTACATCCTGGACTGGTGCTGAATAAGCAAGTAGAGAAACACTTTACATCTTAGCTTTTCACCAGTCCTACACATTTTGTATAGCATTACTGCTGTGTACACATTAAAAACTTGTTGGCTGTCACCTTCTGCTCCAGACAGGGTTTCATTCCTTTGTGGTTTATGAAGAGATTTAAGATCTTTCAGGAGGAAAGGTGTGATATTATACCTTGCAGAATACTTGCTGTTGTTCTGCCAGTTAATACTATAATTTATTAACTTGTCAAGTTTCCAATGATCATATTTATTCGTGTAGGAAGACATTTTCAAAGTCTTTATGCCTGAAAGAAGACACATCACTAAGAAAACTGCCCCTACCCAGACCAAAGGTAAATAAAGGTCCCCCTGATATGAATATATGCACACAGATATGCCCTACTTTTCTTTTAGAGGACTTTGGAGCTCATTAGTTTGAGAGATGAATATGTCTTATTCTTTGCACAACAATGTGAAGGAACCACATGGGCACAGTGGGGTCCAAATATGCACAATATGCAAGGCCTACTTAGGGCTGGTCTACACTAAAACTGTAAGTTGACCTAAGTTACGCTACTTCAGTTACGCAAGTTACGTAACTGAAGTAGACGTAACTTAGGTCGACTTACAGTGATGTCTACATTGTGTTGCGTTGACAGGAGACGCTCTCCTGCCGACTTACCTTCTGTCTCTCAGGGAGGTGGAGTACAGACGGTGACGGGAAAGCGCTCTGCCATTGACTTACCTTGTCTTGACCAGACCTGCTAAATCGACACATGCTGCATCAATCGCAGCAGTGTTGATTTAGCTGTAAGTATAGGCAAGCCCTTACCTACACCCACTGCTGCACAGGCAGGTGTACAAACAAAAGACAGAAGGCCACTAGTGGGCTCACAAACTAAAGAGATAATGCCCAGTCCCACTCATTACATATTCCTCTCCTTTAATGCAAAAGGATATTTTAAATTGTTATAAATGCATTACCATTAAATTCACAATATGCTACAAATGAAGTCTGAGAGGTGGATTATGACTGCTGCCTGGATAATGACTCATAGGCATCACAACAACATCTGGAGCAGTGTCTGTACTTTCTTGTGTAGTCTCAGGAACAACTTCCTGATATGTAGTGTAGGGACACTTGTAGGAGCGACACAAGGTTCACTGATATTACCACAAGTCAGTGTCTGCAGCTGTACTGTAGGCTTGGTATTTTCAATGTGTCACCAGTATAGGAAACACATTGTGCTAAACTTGTGGTTACAAGCTGGTTTACGTGTCATCCTCATGACATGTTCCATGCCACTTTTATCTGATAAAATAGAGGAACAGTCTGTGACAATCAATCCAGATTTCCATGAATTATTTAATTAATCTCTTATTAATTCTTTTTCTCTTATGTAAAAACTGTGCAGTCAGGTGTGACTATTTGTGGCCATTGATCACACGGTTTATTGACAGTCCCTTTGTAGATTGAAGTTTCAATCCCATAAACAACATTGCTGGCTTCTAATTTGTAGTACAATATACTGCATATCTATACACCAACAGAAAATTAGTAATCTTGTGTTGGAATCTACCTCTATCCAGAGTCGATCTTTTGCTTTCATGACTAAATAAACCTTTCCATTAATCCATTCATGGCAGGCTGGTAAGAATTGATGTGACATGTTTGATACCATTTTTTCTGGCAGACAGTTGGAACTTTGCAGATGTGAATGGAGTTTCACTGTTCCTATCTTCAGGAACTTCTGTCCTTGAAAACAATAGTCTAAACACTGGCGCCATCTGTGCTGAACCAGTGGAACTGACACAGAATACTTCAGGCCATTTAGAATGGGCATCAACTGTGATCAAAAACATATGTCCGATAAATGGCCATGGGAATACTTGGCCACTTCCAAGAATGCAACAGAGAATGTTTAGGCATGTCTTGTATTTGTTGATAACCTTGACAATATTTTGCCATTTCCTCTATTTGAGTATTAATCCCTGCCCACAACACAACTCTGGGACAGGACTTTCATTTTTTACAATGCCCAAATGGCCCTCATGTTGTTAGTGCCTGATGTGAGCCTCACAGCAATAATTGCTCTCGTGCCACACATTTAGGAAACCTTGACATATACTAACTGTTCTTTTTGAGAAAGGAGAGCTAGAAATGGTTGTGTGTGCATAAATCCATCCATTCATAGTAATGTCATACATTTTAGCTAGCACAGGATCATTTTTTACTTTCACATTGTATCATGTTACTTGTCACTGGCAAGAATTCAGTTTGTGTCCTATATATCACACCGACTGACTGGTTCCACTTCAATATCCTTAACCGCCACTAAGAGTGACAGTCATCTGGATTCACATGTTGATGAATACGGTTGAATTCAATTTCTTAACAGTCAATGTTCAAGAATATTGGCTCTCTCTAATTACTGACATTACTGGTACTCAGAGTTACTTGGTCACTGGATCTAGTGATGAAGAAAACCTTTAGAACCCCCAAAAGGTACTTGTGAGCAAACAAGAAAAAATGTGAATTTTTCAGAGTGAAATATCATGGCCATGCCATTAATAAAAACTCCACCAGAGAGGTCCTTTGGGGCCATCTGCTTGTCCCAAGTCAGGATAAAGGAGGAGGGTTGGGCTAGCAACTCCACCCCATAAATAATTAATTTGCTACAGAAATGCCAACAATAGAGATAACAGAGACTTTTAGCCTGGAAAAAGAAGGGCCTTCAACTCGACGATGCCTAACACCTTTACATCCTCTAAACAAACTGTTATGCAACAAACAGAAATGGTGTTGGCCCACACAGTGTACCAAGGCTTTTGATAAGACCAAGAAGTTCATAGCATCTGAAAGGGTCCTTTCACACTACAGAGAAGTACTCTAAAAGAGCAGTAAAGAGTAAGGGAGGACTCAGGTTTGGAGACCAGAGAGGAGGTGGGTTGTTTACCCCCCAAAAAATATTCGCTATGGTGAGGGATTTGAAAAGTCTCCCTTGTGCTACAACTGCTCTTCTCAGCTTATTACTGCCTAGCTGCAGGCCATAACTGAATGATATTGCCATATGACAGAAGACACTTTATGGAGTTGGAGTTGCAACAAAGACAGCATATACCAGTGTCTATGCAAAGCGCTATTCCAGATGCTTGTTACAACTATTATTGTAACCCAGTCCAGTTCTAAGATCTACAAGAAACTTAAAATAGGTAAAAAGAAGGCACGCTAGGTGGCATATTTGTATCAAATAGGTTTATATTTAGAAACTGAGAAGTATTTTATGTGAATGGCAACTGTGATTTGAGTTATAGCACATGTAAACCCAGATGTCACGAACAAAACAACGGATGCAATGTGCCTTCTGCCTTTTATAGAACAATTTCTACAATTTTAACATTGTGTTATTTACAGTGTGTACCACGGGGAACAAACCTGTTCCCTCTTCATTCTGACTATAAATTCAGCAAGAGGTTTTTTCCCCCAAAATTATATTTTAAAGTGGCAAACAGTCTATATATATTTCAAATGGTTATTTAGAAGGTGCCCTTGCGTGCTCAAAACTCACTACATTTTTAAAAGCAGGTTTGGTAACCAGTATAGTCACACGATAGCGTCTGCCTCTCCCCACCCCAATCAGAAAACCTTAAATAAACCAAGACTATAAACACTAGTCATAGATATTTGAAAATCGCCAAAGCACACAACAAAAATGTTCTTCATCAAAGGACTTCCATTACAGATAGCACAAGATTTTGTTTGTTTTTAGTTTATAATACATTGTAATGATTAAAATGAGTCATAAAGGTCTACCATTGCAACAATGGCAAGTCATAAGCTTTTTGGGACAGAGGCTATCTTTTCGTTCCATGTTTGTACAGTGCTTAGCACAATGGGGTCCTGCTCTATGACCAGGGCTACTAGGTAATACCACAGTACAAACAGAAAGAATAATAATAGTTGAGATAAATCACAGGAGCGGAAATTATGAGATTTGACTTCTAGTTCTGGCTCAGCCACAGAGCTGCTCTGTGACTTCGAGCAAGTCACTTGTGGCCTGTGATCTGGAGTTATGTCAGTTCCAGTCAATGGAAGTTGACATAGCCTCTCACAGGACTGGGCAAAGTAGCTCTCTGTGTGTCACAGTTCACCAGCTGTAAAACGGGAACAATAACAAGTGATGCCAGGCTAAATTCATTCATGTTTACAGAAGTGCTTTAAGATCACCTGATGAAAGTTACTATAGAAGTGCATAACAATATTATTATATTGACATGGGGGGGGATGTGTGTGGGGGGGATGATGTACGTATATATGTGTGTGTGTTTATATATATATAAAACATACAAATAACAAAATAAAATAAATGTGCAAGCCCCTTAATTCAGAGTTATATTGTCCGCAAGCATTTTCATATTATATGGTAATAACTGTAAAGAAGCTATTATTTGTCTATCAGATCAGTCTGCTCTAGCTAAATTAATTCAGCTCCCATTAACTAATTGTTGGCAGTTCAAAGCACCACATTTCCAAGAAGATTGGTATAAGCTTATTTGCTTAAATGTATATATTTGCCATGGTAAAACAGGGGGAAATAATAGTTTATCATCGTGCATTATAATAGAATAGATTAGAAAATAAGCTTAATAGCTAAAATGATATGGTCTTCTCCTCTGATTCAAGATTGTCTCAGTGGACCAGCCCTACATGTTGAGGGTCACCTGCCAGCTTATACAAAATCACATTTAACCCTTTGTGGTTTATGCTGAGTTTTAAGAATTTATACTTTCCACCATAGCTTTACTAGATGGGCAATGATCAGTTAGGACAGTTTGTATTACAAGAATTTCAGCTTTAACTGAAAACATTTCTTCATAGCATCTCTCTATTGTAGCACCAATAGTGTCAAGCAGAAAATCCCTTTGAATAAATAATTTTGCATATCTGAACTGTAACCCACATCTTCTGAATAAAAGGAAAATGTATACCCACGACTTTCAAAAGGCCCATGCGCAAATAATTTCATTTTCACTATTTTCTTTAAAAAAATGCCACTGTGATCAGAATTTCATTGTAGTTCTACCATCTCTCTCTGCCAACCTGCATATCCTCATCTGACAATCCTTAGAAATCAAAGAGTGGTCCATAGTGAATCCAAAGACAGCTAATGGCCCAATTGTAGGTTGTTCGTATTTGTTTATTTTCATTTATAAAACAAACATAAAAAGGCATCTGTGCCATGCTCTGGGTAATCTGCCATTCCTTAAAAACGCAGACCTTCAATAATACACAGCTTCACACCTTTCCAAAACAGTTTTGAAGTAAGACGAACTGCCACCCCACAATGCTTCAAAGTATGCACTTTCCAGTATAAACTCTAATCCTTTCTAAATGCCAGAGAAAATAGATGGGCCATATTAATATAGTTTTAAACCATATGCTAGGGAAAATAATCTCATTTATTTTTTATACTGAAACATAATTAGACTGAATTTTTGCAAAATTATCAAATAATTTGTGTGCTGTGGTTTATAATTCAGAATAATGAAAAGGGGGAGATCTAGTAGTTTGAGCTAGGTCAAGAACTCCTGAATGCTAATTTTGACAATGACACCAACATCCCTTGTGGCCTTGGGCAAGTCACTTAACCTTTGGGTCTCCATTTTCCCTATCTGTAAAGTGGATAATAATAATAATAATATACAGGATTACCAACCTTGCTGGAGAGTTGCAATGATTACTTGGCTAATATTTGTAAATAATATTAAAAAGGAACATTTCTATATAAATACAATGTTTTATTAGAGGATATACACCTCCAACTGAGGGAACTGGGTTTATTTAGTCTGCAGAAGAGAAGAGTGGGGGGGGGGGGGGGATGGCTGCCCTCAACTACCTAAAGGGGGGGTTCAAAGAGGATGGAGCTTGGTTGTTCTCAATGGTAACAGATGACAGAACAAGGAGTAATGGTCTCAAGTTGCAGAGGGGGAGGCCTAGGTTGGATATTAGGAAAGACTATTTCACTAGGAGTGTGGTGAAGCACTGGAATGGGTTACCTAGGGAAGTGGTGGAATTTCCATCCTTAGAGGTTTTTAAGGCCCAGTTTGACAAAGCTCTGGCTGGGATGATTTAGTTGGTGTTGGTCCTGCTTTGAGCAGGGGATTGGACTAGATGACCTCCTGAGGTCTCTTCCAACCCTAATCTTCTATGATTCTATGAACAGCCAAATAAGGTGGGGTGGGGGGGATAGGGAAAAGAGAAATCCTACCTAAGGCAAAGTGGTACAACTCAACCCACCTTGCTCCTACTGACGCTTTGGCAGACTTACTGCTGAAGACCCAGATTGCTCGCTTCCCCACAGAGCCCCCAACACAGTTTTCAATACACCACAATCTCAAAGAGGTTTAAAAAAATAACAAATGAAGATATCCTTGCTCCTAGAACTGGAAGGGACCCCGAAAGGTCGTCAAGTCCAGCCTCCCTGCCTTCACTAGCAAGACCAAGTACTGATTTTGCCCCAGATCCCTAAGTGGCCCCTTCAAGGATTGAACTCATAACCCTGGGTTTAGCAGGCCAATGCTCAAACCACTGAGCTATCCCTCCCATCCAACCTAACTCCCTGATCCTGGAATGAGTGCCACCTGGAGCCATATTGAAGTTACGATCTATGTGAATGGATCCAACTACAGGACTGGGGCCAAAGTTCACACATGACACAACAAGCAGGGGCCACAGATGAACAAAAGAAGTGAAACGGAGAGAATATGGCTCCTCAGTAAGGCATGTATTATGTGATTCACCATTACCAAGCTACAGTTGTTCAGTGATATTAATGGCATCAGTAGCAATGAGTGGCTGATTTCTACTACAACTGTAACTCTTTGTCCTAACCAGGTTACAGGATTTTTCTATTGCTGTCTCAGAAAGAGGTCAGTACTTTACAAATTAATGCAAAAACGGTTTTGTAACAAACAATATGAACAAAAATAAGAATCAACAGTGCCAGACCATGCAGAGATGTACAAGGGGATGGGATGGAATGGGAAGTATACATTCTCATCAATGAGCACAGCCACTCCCCTGATAGTGCCCTGGAAGAGGTGGACGGTTGAGACAGGGACTGCATAGTATACAGGGTGGCAGAGCATGAACTCCTGAAGGGGAATTCTGATGCAGATAGCTAGATTTCCTCCAAGAATCTCACTGTAGCTCAGCTTTTTTACACCTCTTCCAGTACAGACTCTAAAAATTGCATTTCTGGAGTTCTGATATGATTGTTTTTCATGATTTCTGTATCAAATGTGCTATTTTTTTTTTCTAACTGCCAACCCTGCAAAGACATTAGGAACTGGGAGTCAGTCTGGGTCCTTTCATTCTTGTGCATCATCACCAGTCAAAATATTCTCTGGGCCAAATTATGCCCTCAGCATATACCTGCACAATAGTATTGCCGTCAGCAAGTCTGCATAGATGTAGCTGACTAGAATTTAGCAAACAACTCCTTGATGAACAAGGAGGATTACGATCCAGCTCACAGTCTCTTGGCTGTGTTGGTTCTACATGGCCAATAGTCATAAAAAGGCAGTGAAAAGTCACTTGTCACTGAAGTCATCAGTACTGGCTTTGAATAGATACAGGGAACATGTCTGATGAAAGAGAATATGCCACTGATACGGTCACTTTTCAGAGGACAAAGCACATTAAAAACCATAATCTCACACTTACTTTTCACATAATAAAACAACCTTTAAACATGACATGAAATAATAGTTTATTTAAATGGTTAAACAAGCAATTCTAGCATTTAAAAATAAAATCTATAATTAAGTAAAGCACACAACTCATATTTTTAAAATTACTAACATCTTTAAACATTTTAAAATTCATGCTATTCCATCAGTTATGGCAGCTAAAGAATTTCAAATCTAGTTTAACTAACTAGGAAAAAGATGCACCTTCACGTCACTTTTCCAAGCCCTAGGGTTCCGCAAAGTCCAGTCACATCTGCAGCATCTACAACGAGCAAACACATCTTGTTGTTCAGTCTTGACCACGTCCCTTTAATCTCCTCTAAAGTTTGCCCTCTAGGTAGCCAGATCGAAGTAGTGGTTTGCCAATTAAAAGAGCAGGCAATAAACTCCAACATAAATAATCTGCAATCAAGTCCCCAATTTCCCTTCAACAGTCTAATTTCTTTAGTTGCAAGATCAAAGGCAACTATACAGTGGGGCACAAACAAAATTTGAACACTTGTAAACAGTTAATAAGCAAATTATGTCTAATGATTACATCTATTATACATTGTACAAAAATGAGAGGGTTCTTTATCAAAGACATCCATAGCACAGTCTGTTTTCATCACTAAAGTTCCACTTTCATATTTTACTACACTGGCTGGAGTCAGGTTTACCTGAGTACATATAGAAATTGATAAAAAACTACCACCAAGAATAATATTTTAGAAAGTTTTTGCGATGGACTGAATAGCAGACACTGAGAAATCACGTTGGATTAGATAGAAAATATGATTTTTTGATGGAGGCTATCAATTGGTATTACTGTTAAATTGGAATATTGAGAACAAAATGGCACTGTAGCTTTAAAGTCATGACTAAAAGATTAGTAATCTATTGTCTATCACCCCAGGGAAACAGAAGAGACAGTCATCAACATGCAACTCCCACAGATCTGTAAATTCCAGTGTGAAATGTACATGGCTTCCTGGTGTCAATAGGACACTCAAAGAGCTGACTAAGAAATAGTCTATAAGGTTCATAAACAAAAGTATCCAGAATTTGGTTTTGCTCTTTCTAAATTAACATTTTAGGCCCTGTCAGTTTAGGTTTAGACCACACAAAATAGAACTGAGTGAAAACACTAATAGCTACATGAATTATTGCTGGCATTAGTTCAGCTCTACTGTAGAGCAGTTCATTTATCAAAGATAACTTAAAGCCAATGGAAACAGATCAAATGGTGTAGGTGATCTGATTAGCTTTATGCTGACTTTCATGTATAGACCTAATGCAGAACTGAGTGGAACACTTCTGACTGTTTTAAGTGGCTCAGCGTCTTCCTTTCACAGTGAGGCCCTCGTATAAAAGAGATCTTTGATCCTTGCCAAGATTTAGTTAAATCCCCCAATTTTTAAAAACGTATTTCAAACTTTTGATATCTTCTCAAGAAAAACAAAAAGAACTATGTAAGTTTCTATAACATCAAGAAGCCATTTCATGAATACAACCCACTGATCACTTTCTCTCTAAATCGACTTAAAAGTATCATTGAAATTGTCTGAGCAAAGCCTGCAATCGAGCCTGTAATAGTCAGTTACAGCAATTGGGACAAAACCACAACAGAAACCCTGGACTTAAATACTGTTAGCAAATATTACATCAACACTGGAACTAGGGTTGCCAACTTTCTACTCGCACAAAACCGAACACCCTTGCCCCGCCCCTGCCCCGCCCCTTCTCCGAGACCCCGCCCCTGCTCACTCCATCTCCACCCCCGTTGTTTGCTCTCCCCACCCTCACTCAGTCACTCATTTTTCACTGGGCTGGCTCAAGGGGTTGGGGTGCGGGACGGGCTGAGGGCTCTGGCTGGGGGTGCGGACTCTCGGGTGGGGCCAGAAATGAGGAGTTCAGAGTGCAGGAGGGGGCTCCAGGCTAAGGCAGGGGGGCTGGGGTGTGGGAGAACGTATGGGCTATGGTTTGGGGATGCGGGCTCTGGCTGGGGCGAGGGGTTTGAGGGGGGGGGTAATGAGGGCTCTGGCGTGGGGCCAGGGATGAGGAGTTTGGGGTGCAGGAGGGAGCTCTGGGCTGGGGCAGTGGTTGGGGCCCGGGAGATGGTCAGGGGTGCAGGCTCTGGGTGGTGCTTACCTCAAGCAGCTCCCAGAAGCAGCAGCACGTCCTCCCTCCGACTCCTATTCAGAGGCGCAGCCAGGTGACTCTGTGCACTGCCCCGTCCGCAGGCACCACCTCCACAGTCCCAGCCCCACTGCGCGGCACTGCCAACCGGACAGTCAACAGCAGAGCCGCCAGGATCCCTTTTCGACCAATTGTTCCGATCAAAAAACGGACACCTGATCACCCTAACTGGAACCCAAACAGTGCTAACTGCATAGCAGTATTAGGAATTCTGCTCTTAATCATCATAGAGGAAAGAGCATTCAACTTTTTGTACACTCCCTTCACTGCAAAGTCCTAGAAGCTGAAAATCTAAACACAAAAAAAAAACTTTCTTGACTTCAGCATAACACTAGTGTCAGACATCAGCCACACTAGCCACAATATATTGAAGTGGACATCCTCATCAAAAAACAAAGAATGCTCAAGCTACTAGCATTGTTTGTACTAAACAACACTTAACACATCAACTTATGAGTCATTAGGAACAACAAATTGAAAAATGAAGCTAGTCTTCTACAAATCCCTCAACAAAGCTATCACAACACTAGCAGAGTACTTCATCACAATGTAATGTGCAAAGGAAAGGCAGACTCTTACTAAATACAGTAACTCCTTGCTTAACGTCCTCCTACTTAATGTTGTTTCAAAGTTACGTCATTGCTCCATTAGGGAACATACTCTTTTAAAGTTGTAGTCGTTTGGCTGACTTTACTAGGGAGAACTGCACAAGTTCCTCTTCTCCGCCTCCTCCCCCTCCCTTCCTCCCTCCCTCGCAGTGCTTCCCCCGCCGCCAAACAGCCGTTTGGCGGTGCTTAGGACTTTCTGGGAGGGAGGGACGGAGGGAGCGAGCGAGCGGGGAAACTGCAGGGCCACCCGGAACGCAGGGGCTTTAGGGACTGCAGGGCCCTGGGGCCCTGGCCTGCAGCTCTAAAGCCCCTTTTGGAATGTGGCACTCCAAGCACCGGCCAGAGGACTCAGGAGGAGCAGGGGCCGCTGCGCAGCCAGCGGCCGGAGAGAAGCGGCGCTTTCCCCTTCAGGAGGAGCAGGGGCAGCCGCTTCTCTCCGGCTGACTTTGAAGCGGAAAGATACCTCTGATAGATACCCACAGTCAGGGCCAGCGCAACCCATTAGGTGACTAGGGCGCTGCGATTTGGGGGGCAGTGACCGCGGCAGTATTTCGCAGGGGACCTTCCGCCACCTCTGTGAGGGGGCGGCATTTCAGGGCGGGACCTTCCGTCACCCTAGGGTGGCGGAGAAAACTGGCGGCACTCCTGCCCACAGTCTCTCTCCTTTTTATACTTGGGCAGCACTTGCCAATAGAACATTAATTTATTGAAAATCTGATTTGAATTGAATTTGCCTTCCCCCATCTCTGCCTCCCATCCTTTTAAGTGCAGCTCAATCACACCCTTCTCTCTTCCCCTTCCACTCAACAGTCACTGACCTAATTGCTGCTACTGATCCTCTTCCTTATTCCCTCAGAGAACAATTGGCATATCAGTGCAGCACAGACAGCTCTGACTGCCCTTGCTTTTGCTACTTTGACCTTGAGCCAACCCTAGCCTTATTTTATTTAAAAAAAACAGATATTTTTGTATTCTTCTCCATTATTCTTTTGAATAATTATATATATATATATATATATATACACACACACACACACACACACACACACACGGACTCCACTTAAGCCTAGAGATCAGCTTGGGGAGATCTCTTTGTAGATTTGGGGCTTTGAATTACGGTATATCTATAGACAGTTTTTAAAATGTGTATTACACACTTAAGACTACAACAGATCCTTCAGAAATAATTGGGCCTATCACCAAGCAGGTAATTAGCAAAGGCATATTGATATGCAGAGTAAAAAAAAAAAAAATCAATTGAAAGTAACTATATACATGTGCAGAAGTACTAGTAGCCAGTTTGAAATGTTGATTTTTTTTCCTACTTCACCACCATATGTAGGCTAATCAGCTCCAAATCCTAGGTTTTAAATAAAAACTACTTCTAGTTTTCTGACCTTAAAAAAAGAGAATGGTGGGGGAATGGAAAAAATGGAGGAATAACAAAATTATGCTATACATGCTTGTATAACCGAGAAATGTCAAAAGCAACGTTTTTATGAAAACCAGACTGAGGAAAGGCTTCACAGAATAGGACCTCAGATACTAAAGTTTAGCTTAGAGCCATTACCGTGGCTGAATTTTAAACTCAGAAAAGAAAGGACTCCCAAAACAATGTGATGCAACTTTCAATACAGCGGTGTAAACAAAAGCCACTAATATCTAAATTAAAACTTTCTGGTTTAGCTTTCCTTGTTTTTCAGTGAACCCCTTAAAATTAGAAGTAATTTACATTTGAGGTTCACAAATTTGTTGAAGGAAATAATTAAGTCTTAAATGGCTGGAGATCTTTGATTTTTCTATTCTTGGAACAGAATGGTGCAAGTGAAATTGCCACAGTCTCTGTTTTGTGTTATCCAAAATTGCAGTGTTGATTCAGAATAAAGAGACCAACCCCTTTTCTTAGCCACTGAGAAGATTAATGTTTCATGATGCTTAGTCTGAAGTTGGACTTTTCCTGTATATTATAATGTCAAAGCAAATTTATGTCAACTCTCTTTTGGAACAAGTTTCATAACTTGAAGGCACACATCACAAACAAGGGTTCTTCCCATTTCATTAAATTTCATTTTTCTAGAGATCCTAATGTTAAAAACATTTACAAAAAATTGCATAAGATTAATGGAATCATAGATTTCAAGGCCAGAAGGGACCATTATGATCAAGTCTGGCTCCTGCGGTCCACAGGACTTTCCTTAATTAATTCCTGCTTCAAGTCCAATTGCCAAGGCTGAACTAGAGAATTTATTTTAGAAAATCATCTGATCTTGATTTTAAGATGTCCAGTGAAAGAAAATCCACAAACACTTCGTAAATTGTTCCAATGGTTAATTATTCTCACTGTTAAAAATTTGCACCTTATTTCTGATCCCCATGTATGTACATATAGACTATGATCAAGTCACCCTTTAAACTTCTCTTTGATATGATAAAAAGATCAAACTCCTTGCGTTTCTCACTATAAAGACAAATTTTTCAATCCTTTATTCATTCTTGAGGATCTTCACTGAACCCTCTCCAATTTTCAAGAAGAATATTAAAGTGCGAACAATAGAACTGGACACAGTAGTCTAGTAGTGGTCACACCACTGCCAAATACAAAGGTAATATAAGATCCCTACTCCTCCTTAAAATTCCCCCGTCTACACATCCAAAGATGTATTAGCCCTTTTAGCTACGGTGTTGCATTGTGAGCTCATGTTCAGCTATTTAAGAGGAAACTATATATGCAAATTAGAATGTTGAATTCCTTAGTGAAACTACGTGCCAACTCCTGTGTTTCCAGGCGCTGCCAGAACTTTGTTAGGTTTTGACTGAGTATGAAACAATATGATACAGAACTTTCCTCCAGAAAGGAAAGCTAGTCACTCAGCAAATCCCAATTTCTCAATTCGACTCTCCTCAAGGCACACTGTGGCATGTAAATACTAAAGGGATTTTCAAAAACACTCATCACTGAACTAACTCTGCTCCCACTTACGTAAATTGCAGTCTTACTACAGACTTCAAGGAGAGCAGAATCAGCAAATATTAAGCATGTTTGAAAATCCTACCATACAAGTTACATGAGGGGAAGGGAAGGAGGCTATTTTAGTTTGATGCCATTTCTACACTAGTCTTGTTTCCCTCCTAAAAAGTCTCACTATGGCTATCACTAATGCAGGAGGGCTGTAGTGCTGATGAGGTGCCAGCTTTTTAATAGTCACTGTGTCATATAGACCTGCTCAAACCTGGGTTAGATGACAGAGAAATTAAAACACTGGTAGGCTAGTCTGCATGAGCCCTACCACCACTGCAACCACTGGGGAGTCACACAGGGGGTAGCAATAGTGACATGGGGCTGACGTAAACAGTGACACTGTCTCACAAACACTAAAATAATGTTATAAGCATATAGCAAGTTGATTATATTTCATACATGGCATACACACAACATTTTAAAAATAATGACATCCCTTGACAAATGTAGACACAAATAACTACTGTGATACAGCAGGGCCAGGGAGCAGTGGGAGAGTGGTAGAGGGGAGATATATAAGCCCTAGGCCATCCTTCGGCATGCAACCCATCAGGGTAACCCGCTGGTGGGCCGCAAGATATTCTGCTAACGTTGACCGTCTGCAGGCACGCTCCCCCCCACCCCCCGCAGTTCCCAGTGGTTGCAGTTCACCATTCCCGGCCAATGGGAGCTGTGGGAAGCGGCAAGCTGGTAGCTCTCATTGGCCGGGAACGTCGAACCGCGGCAACTGGGAGCTGCGGGGGGGCCATGCCTGCAGACGGTCAACGTCAGCAAAATGTCTCACATCCCGCCAACGGATTACCCTGATGGGCCGTGTGCCGAAGGTTGCCAACACCTGCCCAAGGCTAATTAAGGCGTGGTTCCCTGTAGACTAGGAAGAGTTACTACAGGTTAACTGGAGCACCTGTAACTAATTAAGGCCCTGTAAGGAACCTAATAAAAAAAACCCTACTTCAGGCAGACAGGGTGGAGTGAGGAAGGAGAGAGGACTGGAGTTTGGAGGTGTGTTGCTGAGAATTGAAAGACCAGAGAACCCCAGCAGAGCATGGAGATTCCCTCCCCCAGGGTCAAGCACCGAGGATAACCCTACCCAAGAGGGAAGAGGATAAGAAACCTGCTGGGGTTGAGAGGTGCTGGGGCTCAGAGTGAGGCACAAACCCAGACCCCTTCCCTGCTTCCTTCCTCTACCACCTTCCCGGGCCACTAGCAGGGCCCTCGGCGCACTAAGAGCAGGGGCAAGGAGTGGTATCCTAGCCCCCCGCCAAGAAAAGTGTGGGACCCACCATACCAACGTCGGCCATTTTGTCACACTACATAGGTTGATACAGATACATTAAAATATACTAATTCATTATCTGAAGGTTAGAAAAGAGGCAGTTAATTAACATTATTAACGTATTATTTCAATGGATGGCCAATTCCAATTTTGTTGAGAGAGAGAGAGACTGTGTGTGTGCGCGCACGCGTGCGTGCACTCTTGGTAAGCGGTATGGTTAACCTGTTCAGGAGCTTCTTAAGGCATATCATTCTTTTAGTGCCACCCGTAACAGTAACCACCATTTCCTAAAAGGGCTTAGCACCCCACTACAAGAGGGGTAGAAAACTACTGAGTGGAATCCTCACCCCACTGAAGACAGTGGGAGACTTGCCATTGACTTCAGTGGAGCCAGGATTTCACCCATAATCTATAAAGAATATATACTACAGTACAAGCTGTTTAGAGTGGATTTCTATGCTTCCTGCCTATGAACAAATCTATAAGTCAGACTGATACCAATTTTCCCCATCTCTTCTGTAAAGCCATAGGATACATTGCACGTCTTTATTATTACAGTGGAAAACAGGATTTTCCTTTAAACATGTGAACCCTCAATTGAAACCCAAATTAGATAACACTTCTCTCTAAATTTCAGTAAGTGATTTTTTAAAAAGAGTGATTTGAATAATTAAATAAATCCAGTCAGATGAGATTGTTAGAGGGGGGAATAAAGATTGTTTTAAGTTTCCTTGATCAGAGAGGCACAGTCATGTTATAAAAGAGGGCTCATAAAATTGATTACTTTGTTTATTAGGTCTGCAAAGAGACTAGATAAAAAGGAAATTAATTTGAATTTGTGAATGCACCAGTTGAGCTGAGCTTACTTAAATTGATTTAAGTAGACTGTAAATACAATTGATGTTTACAGAGCTTTGGCACATTTGCTAATTTACTCTGTATACAATATAGTAACCACAACAAAACTTTAACCACACTAATATTTAAGGATACAAAGAAAAAATGCAAGAAGGAACTGTTTTATTACAATGGATACATTATTTGCATTCCATCCCCATTTTGTTTCTCATTAGATAACAGATACAGCACCTCAATCCTCTGTCTTTTAATCAAGAAAATATAAGATTCTTGCATGGGGTAGAGGAAGTACTTCTCTTTCCAGAAGTTAGGTCTGAATGTAATGTCAGTCTTGTGATGGGAGTCGGTTTGTCCTCGCCTAGCGAGTCCAAACCACAACCTGCCACTAGCTATCCCAGCTTTCTTAGTACTACCCTGTACTATTCCAGTTGGCCAAGTCAGTGTAATCACTTTTATGAAGGAAAAGACTTAGAATAAGATACTTCATTACGAAGTTCAGTGAATTTGGACAGCTAGATGTACAATTTCACCTGCAGATAGCAAGTAGCTTGTTAAATATAAAACCATTTTTTAAAGTGGCATATTTTTACAAGAACAGCTGGACGCTTGGATTGTAAAGATCCAGAAGCAGATTTTGGGTATGTAAGTGCAGGGGAGGAATTCAAAAAGTAGTAGGCTTGTTCAGAGATAAAAATCCAATTGGCAATTTAAAGGGCCTAGGGCTCCCAGCAGCAGCTGGAGCCCCAAGCCCTTAAACTTGCTGCCAGAGCCCCGCTGCCAGAGCCCCCGGGTAGCGGAGGCGGCTGGAAGCCCCGGGGCTCCATCTACGATTTAAAGGACCTAGGGCTGGGAGCCCCTGGCCCTTTAAATCACCACCGGAGCCCCACCGCCGCTACCCCAGGGCTCTGGCAGCTGGGCTTGGATGGCGATTTAAAGGGCCGCCGTTACCGCAGCGGAGCCCCGGGCCCTTTAAATCGCTGATGGCTCTGATAGCGGGGCTCCAACAGCGATTTAAGGGGCCCAGGGCAATAGCGGTGGCTGGAGTCCCGGACCCTTTAAATTGCTGCCCGAGTCCCACTGCTGGAGGCCGGGGTAGCGGTGGCAGCCGAGAGCCCCCGGGGCTCCTTCGGCAATTTAAAGGGCACAGGACTCCATTGCGGTAGTGGCGGTCGAGAGCCCCTGGCCCTTCAAATCACGGACGGAGCCCTGGGCCACTGCTGCTACCCCGGGGCCCTGGCAGCAGGGCTCGGGCAGTGATTTAAGGGGCTCAGGGCTCTAAAGGCCCGCCTCTTCCAGTTGAGGCCCCGCCCCTTCCGATTGAGGCCCCGCCCCCTGCTCAGGACTCTGGCATACCAGTAAGTCCTTTAAGTTACATTCACTGCTGGCTGTGACTTATTTCTCATATCCCTGGACTTACATGGAGGTCCATCTACTCAATCACAAGTCCTTCTTTCACAGAATGCATATTTCAGAGCCTTACATTTAGATGACATGCTCTCTTGCCTTTCCCTCCTCTTTCCTGGTCCTCCCCCCTCAATAGTTCTGTGAACCAGTTCAGTTTTCTCTTAATATATTTTATTATTAATAAAATAATGTAAAGATAGATGAACATGACTAAACAATAAATAAAAAACCCAACAGAAAATATAATCCAGGGAATAATCCAGTCTGGGAAGAGAAGGGAGGAGGGAACCCAGAGCAGTCCTAATTGTAAACTAAAAAGACTTTAAAAATGTCAAAAGGAAAAACTCGTTTCAACTGTGGTCTTAAAAAATCTCTGATCAAAATGTTTATTTTGCCATTGTCAAACTTTCAGTGCTTGTTTTCAATTCCCATCCCAGCCTCTATTTAGAAGATAAACATTGCAATGCACTTACATGACATTTTCCTTTTCTAGCTTACATTTAGGAAGGAAAACATTTAACTAAGGCTATGTCTACATGGCCCCACAGTTCAGAATAAGGGGGCGTGAAATGAATGCGTACTCCTGTGCTGCGCTGTTGCTCTCCCCCCCACCACCCCACCCCGTCTGGGGATCACTGTAGCAAACTACAAGATACCTAGTTCATGTTAATGCCATCCTCTTAAACAGGACTAAGTTAATGCAAACTAGGTATCTTTTTGTTTGTGCTCACAAAATCCACATGGGGGAGTTACAGTGCAGCACTTTGTAGTCTTAACTGCAGGGCTGTGTAGTCAGGTTCTAAGACATCTATGGAACACTGAATGGGGTCCACGCTAGCAGAACCTGATTCAGGATCAGGGCCTAATAGAGAGAGAATAAAAGGAGCTTTCTTGATTTTTTTTATCTGAAATAAATGTATCGGGATTAAAAAACGTTATGTCAGCCAACTACTGGGAGCCTAACATCTCACAGAATCCCCAAAGAAGTAGTTTATTTTTTAAAACAGAACTGGATTAGAAGTTCAGTGTGTATCTGTATGGGGGGGTTGGGTGAGTTGGCTTTAAGACCAGCAATTAATTTGGGGGTATATTTATTTAGCTTAATTATAGTAACTGCAGTTTTATTATCCTAACACAGGGTTTCTCAAACTCATTGCTCCCCCTTCCCCCAACAACCAAAATTACTACACGACCCCGGGAAGGGGAACCGAAGCCCGAGCCCCATCCCCCTGGGCGGGGGGGGGGGGGCAAAGCCAAAGTCCAAGCCCCGCTGTCCTGGGGGGCGCCAAAGCTTGAGGGCTTCAGCCCTGGGCAGTGGGGCTCAGACTGGCTTCAGCCCCGAGCCCCAGCAAGTCTAACGCCAGCCTTGGAGACCCCATTAAAATGGGGTTGTGACCCACTTTGGGGTCCTGACCACAGTTTGGGAACTGCTGTCCAGTTTTGGGCACCACACTCAGGGCCGGTGCTACCATTTAGGCAAACTAGGCGGTTGCCTAGGGCGCCAAGATTTGGGGACGCCAAAAAGCAGTGGCCCCAATTTATTTTTTTTTACAGCATTCCTATGCCCCCTCCCCGAGCGCGCGGTCACTGCTCCACTTCTCCCACCTCCCAGGCTTGCAGCGCCAATCAGCTGTTTGTCGCCGCAAGCCTGGGAGGGGAGGAGAATTAGAGCGGGGGCGGCGTGCTCGGGGAGGAGGCGGAGCAGAGGTGAGCTGGGGTGGGGAACTGCCACACGGCTCCCCGGGGGGAGGACTGCCACGGCGGGAGGGGGGCGCCTCAGGGTTGGGGGGGCAGGGAGCTGCTGCAGGGCTGGGGCGGGGGAGGGCGCAAGGTGGAAGTTTCACCTAAGGCACAAAACTTCCTTGCACTGGCCCTGCCCACATTACAATAAGGATGTGGAAAAATTGGAAAGAGTTCAGCAGAGGGCAACAAAAATGATTAGGGGGCTGGAGCACATGATTTATGAGGATAGGCTGAGGGAACTGGGATTATTTAGTCTTCAGAAGAGAAGAATGAGGGGGGATTTGATAGCTGCTTTCGACTACGTGAAAGGGGGTTCCAAAGAGGATGGATCTAGATTGTTCTCAGTGGTACCAGATGACAGAACATGGAGTAATGATCTCAAGTTGCAGTGGGAGAGGTTTAGGTTGGATATTAGGAAACACTTTTTCACTAGGAGGGTGGTGAAGCACTGGAATGGTTTACCTGGGGAGGTGGTGGAATCTCCTTTTTTAGAGGTTTTTAAGGTCAGGCTTGACAAAGTTGGGGATTGGTCCTGCTTTGAGCAGGGGGTTGGACTAAATGACCTCCTGAGGTCCCTTCCAACCCTGATATTCTATGATTCTATGATATCAAGATGACAATCAATATAAAGCAAAAACCCAGTGAACAAAACTTTGAAAAGCAATCATTCAGTTCTTGTTTTGAACAATTAAACAGGATCAAATTAGGGCTAACTAGGAATTTTGGCACACCCAACATGGTACTCTCCTGTCCCTTACTCCCACACTGTGGCCACACCCCTCCTTTGGGCAGCAGCAGGTTTCAGAGTTCAGATACCTGGTGCAATTCACACCTCTTGGAGCTATTGATACACACTGTCTGCAGATTCAGGCAGGCATTAGTTACACGAGGTTCCGGTTTCCAAGATTTTCTGTGTATCCACAGGAATGTCTACACTGAACACTAATCCCAGGCTCTGACTTGGGCTTGAGCCCAAGCCCCTCTCCCAGAGGCACACAAATCAATCTGACTTGGGTCAGCAAGCACTCAGAACCCAGGTCCTAGGTCCTGCCACTGGTTGTCCTACTGTGACTCAGGTCCAAGCCCTATCATTTTGCAGTAGGGAGATATCCGAAGTCAGAAAGTCTGTGTACTGCAGTATGGACGTGTTAGTACGCCTGTGAAACATGGGTCCAGCAATTGTAAACCCAGGTTTACAATGCAGCATGGATGCTCAAACACAAGCTTGGAAACACCAAGTCCACAAACTTGGGTCCCACAGACCCAGGTTGAGTGTGAACTGTAGACATACCCCAGGAGGGCTAACAAGCAATTTTTTTTTTTTAAATGAAAGCCAAGATTTTGTTGTTATTCTGTGACTCCAGTATTGGGATCCTAGGCACAGGCCTACAGTACCCTATGCCTTAATTTCTTAACTGCAGAGCCAGATTATCATTTTATTAACTCTACCCTAGAGGTCAATTTATGTATTTGTTTTGCCCCACTGCTCTCTTCTCATCAAATTTCACAACTCGCAAATGATCGATATGTTGAACTCTGAATCCCGATGAACCCTACAAATCAAATAGAGTGTAGAGAACAGTATTGCTAAGTCACAGTGTTCAAAAATCATGAGCCATGCCCAAAACAATCATGAGCTTCATTTTAAACATCATTAACTTTTAAAAATAATAAACTTCGGGCTCTTTATATTTTCAAGTTTTTCTCAGCAACTCACTCTTAATTTTTTAATTTTTAATTAAAGCTGGAGAGATTGTCTGGTAATAACCTGATTCCAGTAGCTGGGGCTTTAAGAAAAACACCATATATCACAAGACCTTGATAAAAATTCTGTAAGTTGTTAACAATGGGAATAGTAGGGTTTCTTTTTTTTTTTCTTTTTCCATCTCTTCAGTGCAATTCACAGAAATAAAAAAAATGTTTCTCTAATAGAGATGTTCAAATTCTAATCAACTATATTTTTGCTAGAGGTAGTTGGGTGCTAAAAGAAAACGTTGATCCATTAATACTTCATGAATAAACAGCATTCACTAAGTTATGATTCATAGGGTTGCATGAGAAGTATTCATGATTATATGGAGTGCCACAGCATATATTCCTGAAATATTTGAAAACGATGAAAGTTTAAACAGTGTTTATTTTTAATGTTTTAATGTTTATTTTTCCAAAAGTTCCTACCAGCAGTTAATTATTTTCCAGTCAAACAGAAACAATATAACGTGACCTATGTGAGTAACCATACATCATGAATAATGAATACTGAATAGTCAAAGTGCATAGTTCATGAACTTTCCCATAGGCTTTAACTTATTTGTTGAAACTTTCTGACAAATACATTTTCAGAAATCAAAATCAGTTTATGAATGGTTCATTAACTAAAAAGGGACTATGTTCATAATGAATATCATTATAAATGAGTAGTTTGACCATTTCTATTTCATCATGTTTATATAGACGTGAATGACCAGAGTGCTAAATCAAGTTGTCTCTGATTTTGAAAGCTTCCCCAGCTGCCAATGCGATAGCACTACTAATGTTCCAAATAAATAAAACAAACAAGCCAACCACAAACTCCAGTTACCCTTTGTTTTAAAAAAATTGAGATTCCTGAGTAGCAGCAGTGCACTAATGTATCACATAACTTACAAAACTCAAGCACTTAAAAACAAGACAATAGTTAATTGCATGGTAAATCTTACACTGCCTATAGAACATAAATCACATTTTTACCAAGTACAAAGACATGTACATTCCATTAGAACAAACAACCTTAACTCTGACCCACCATGAAATATTTTCTTTGTTAATCTCAAAACAAAGAGAAAAGCCATCTGAAAACCTACCAAAATATTTATATAACTATGCTTCACATATAGGTGACCTTAACGTAGGTCCATACATGAACATAATTTTATCATAAATTAATAATGATATTTTTGCTATTAAATGTCAAATGCAACGTTCTAACAGTATTCAAGAAACATCATTTCTAAGCAATTAACAACAAAAATATAGTATCAACTGACATAAGCATAAAATCTTTATTACTTATTATCTCTAAAAGAACCTAGATATCAAAATTAAGGTATCAAAATAATACATTAAAATTAAAAAACATTCTAGACAGGTGACAATTTGTGAGTACTGTTTGACATGCTAAGAATTAAGCCCATCATCTTACTTTTGCTACACCACCTCCCCCAAATCCCATTCCAGCCTACTTGTTTGGCTTATCCATCTATTATGTCTACACTTTTAGGCCTTGGCTACACTTACCCGGTAGTTCGACGGCTGGAAATCGAACTTCTGGGTTCGACTTATCGCGTCTAGTCTGGACGTGATAAGTCGAACCCGGAAGTGCTCGCCGTCGACTGCGGTACTCCAGCTCGCCGAGAGGAGTACCGCGGAGTCGACGGGGGAGCCTGCCTGCCGCGTGTGGACCAAGGTAAGTTTGAACTAATTCGAACTAAGGTACTTCGAACTTCAGCTACGTTATTCACGTAGCTGAAGTTGCGTACCTTAGTTCGAATTAGGGGGGTAGTGTAGACCAAGCCTTAGACTTCAAGCCCTTTGGAGCAGATACTCTCATTTCCTATATATTTATACAGCACTCAGCACAATGTGGTTTCAACCTGCCATATCTATGATAAATATTGGCCAAGATTTTTAAAAAATGACAAGTGATTTGGGGGACTTTAATTTTCAGAGCCCAACTTGAGACACTACACGTGGTTTGATGCTCAGCACTTGAAAATCAGGCCCCTTTCAAGATGTCTCAAGTTGGACACCCAAAATCACTAATCACTTTTTAGAATCTTCACTAATGTGTCTGCCTGTTACATTGGCAGTGTAAAATTTATTCTCTCCCCATAACAGGTCAGATACCTACATAACTGGAACTAGAACTCTTACCCTACAGCTCCATCAGGGCCAGGATCATGAAATCCAGACTGAGAACCAGCCTCTGATATGGTTAGACACTTGTGCAAGGAACCTTCTTTTAATGGATAGCTGGACAAAACCTAGTAACAGGGCTCTCTTGGCCATACAAGAACTATGAGGCTGAAATTTGTCATAAATTCATAGATTCCAAGACCAGAGGGGACCACTGTGATCATCTAGTCCAACCTCCTGTACAACACAAGCCATAGCCCTTCCCCAAAATAATTCCTAGAGCATAGCTTTTAGAAACAACATCCAATCGTAATTTTAAAATGGTCAGCGATGGAGAATCCACCACAAGCCTTGGTAAATTTTTCCAAGCATTAATTGCTCTCACTGTTCATAGTTTCTAGTCTGAATTTGTCTAGCTCTAACTTCTAGGCATTGCATTATATTATACCTTTCTCTGCTAGATTGAAGAGCCCATTATTAAATATTTGTTTCCCATATAGATACTTATACACTGTAACCAAGCCAACCCTTTAACCTTGTCTTTTTTGGCCCAAATCTTTATCACCACGTTATGCACAGGATGATTTAGGGCAGGGATCGGCAACTTTTGGCATGCGGCTCGCCAGGGTAAGCCCCCTGGTGGGCCGGGCCGGTTTGTTTACCTGCCGCGTCCGCAGGTTCGGACGATCATGGCTCCCACTGGCTGCGATTTGCCACTCCGGGCCAATGGGGGTCATGGCCAGCACATCCCTCGGCCCATGCCGCTTCCCGCTGCCCCCATTGGCCCGGAGCGGCGAACCGGCGGGAAGTGGCGTGGGTGAGCGATGTGCTGGCCGCGGCTTCTCAACGCCCCCATTGGCCTGGGACAGAAAACCGCGGCCAGTGGGGGCTGCGATCGGCTGAACCTGCCGCATCAGGAAGTAAATAAAACTGGCCCAGCCCACCAGAGTGCTTACCCTGGTGAGCCACGTGCCAAACATTGCCAACCCCTGATCTAGACAGAAAAATGCGAATGCAAATTGGGTTCTTTAAAAAGCGTTTATAAGACGGCCAATAAGCAATGATTCCAAAAACTCAAGAAAGAGAACAACTTTGGCTAAAAGCTTATTCTGGTTCAGTGGATCGACGGCAGCAATTAGAAAAATAACATATAACAACCAGAAAAAGGGGGAAATAGATATAACTCATATAAATTATAAGTTATGAAGTACAGAAAATTGATGTGGGAAACTAAGGACATCAGAAAAAAATCCATGACTGGCAGGGCTAAGGACAATAAGGAATTTAAGTATATTATGTACAAAAGAAATCATAGCAAAGATCAATAGGCCCATTGCTAAATACACATGGTAAACCTGTTAATGATGCCAAAGGTGGATTAAGGTTTCCTGGGACTCTGGGCCAGAGCACTTCCAGTTTCGCCCCTTCTGCTTGTGGCCCCTCCCACAGCTGCAACCCTTTCTGACCCTTCTCCAGGGTCCGCCCCTGTTCCACCCAGGGTCTTGGCTTGGGGACCACTGCGGGGGGGCTTCCCCCATCGCACAGCTTCTGCCAGGGTCGGGCTGGGGCTGCTGGGGGGAGGGGCTTCTCCATCCCGCTGCTTCTACCAGAGACGGGGTCAGGCCAGGGGCAGTGGGAGGTGGCTTCCCCCATCCCGTGGCTTCTTCCGGGAATGGGTTCAGGGGTCATGGGGGGGGGGGGGGGGACGGGGGGGGGGGGGTCCTCCACCCCACATGCCTGGCACTGCTGCTGGGAGTCTGGGCTTCCACCCCGGATGGCAGATTTTTTTCCAGGGGCCCCCCAGTTGGCCAGGGACCCTGGACCTGGGCCCCATGGGCCCAGTGGCTAATCCGCCACTGATGATGCAAAAAACACATCAATAAATATTTTTGTTCTGAATTTGAAAGGAAGCAGAATGATGTACTTGTATCACATGAGGATGATCAAACTTTCCTGTCCATTAGTAACTAAGGAGGACATTAGACAACATCTAGTAGGGATAAACATATTTCATATCAGCAGGCTTGGATAACTTTTATCCAAGAGTTCTAAAAGGGTTGGCTGAGCAGACCTCTAGCCCACTGATGTTAATTTTTTAGTAAAGCTTGGAATATCAGGAACATTGCAAAAGACTGGAAGACTGCTAATGTTGTGCCAATAGTTAAAAAAGGAATGCACTGACTAAATATAGGCTGGTGAGGCTGACAACAATCCCAGGCAAAATAGTGGAAAAAGCCGATATGAGATTCAACTGATAAAAGAATTAATGGATAGGAATATAATTAGGGCCTGTCAACATTGTTCTATGGAAAATAAGTCTTGTCAAACAAATCTGATTTAATTATTTGATCAGATTATAAGTTTGGTTGATGCAGGTAACTGTGTGATTATAATATACCTAGACTTTTGTAAAGCATTTGGCTTAGTACTGTGTGACATCCTGATTAGAAATTCCTTAGAAATTTACTTTTTCAATTAAATGAATTCCAGCAAATATTTTTTTTTATTTAAAATCAGCATTTTTGTCTTTTGTCCCTCCCCAACCCTTTCTCCTTTTTTCCCCAAAGGAAAAAAGGGAGATAAAAAGGGGAAGAAAAACAATCTCTGGACAATGGTGAAAGAAGAAAGAACAATCTGTAAAGAAAGGGGTATACAAGGAAACTTTAGAAAGTTTATAAAATAGCCATCATCACAATGTTCCCCAGAAGCTAGAGATGATGAGGCAGTAACACCATAGTTGAAAAGGAGCCAGCTGGCCCCTAATATGGAGTTGACAGAGAGCTAGGCAGAATTCTCTGAATATATGAATTGCTACACCTACGTATGATAGCCAATCCTTCGTTTCTGTAACAATGGTGGGCCAACATATTTGGGATGAGGATTAGGTCTGTATGTAAAGGTCTTGATCTTCCCCTGTACTGAAGTTACATAGGTCTTTTTCCCAAACGTATCTTTAAGGCCTTGATCTACATGTTCCCTCCATAGGAGTCCACCAATATAGAGAAGGAATCAAAATTTAACCAAGAATTCTGCACCAGATCATTGACAAAGTGCCCTGCAGGCTCTCGTTGGCACAACCCCCAACCCTGCAGACAGATGTATGACGTCTTGGAAAGTATTGTGCAAACATTTTGATACCATACCCAGCAAAATGGAAATTCTCCAGGACCCGTTAAGACTGACCTCATGAAGAGAGAAAAATAATTTTGCAAATAATTTTGTAAGGACTCTAGCCTAATGTAAATGGACAGACAGTGCTAAATAAATGTAAGAAAATTAATACACTCTTTTTAACAGACGATGTCTGAGAGTAGATTCCTTCTATTGTAAAGAATTTTCTGGAGCAGCTAGCTAACACAGAATCCACTTTATCAGTGATAGCTTGCTTCCTTGCTCTTTTTCCTGGCATTTTTTATAATTTGGTGAAGTTTATAAAAAGGAATTTCAGAAAAAGGACTGATAATATTTATGGACTTTTTATCAAATCAGACTGAGGGAGTTGGGACCATCTTAGCCTTGAATTACGGTGCAAGTGGAGACTTAACAACAGAACTCTTTCTACAAAATGCAGGTGTTATCTTGCTGTGCTCCAGCTGTGACCAGGACTTAGGCCAGCAGAGAACAATCGGAAAGTGGGGAGAATGGGCGAATAGCATTCTCAAGATAAGTCCATGTTTGGAATTACTCTGGTTTACCTGGTCGTGAGACCTTTGAGCTGCTGAATGCTGCTCCTCGCAGGCTGCTGTCGAGAGTCTGGGGGTTTGAGTTACCATTGAGATCACGACATCCGACAGTTGATAAGTCTGGAATGAGAGGCAGAGAGACCCAGTCAGACCGGGTTACATGGCCTCAAAAGAGGAGCACTTGTCAATTTTTCCGCTTGGCCTTCTCCAGTTTATCAACCATTTTTAATATCCTTTGAGATAGGAGGCTTATCTGAACCATGGGGGAATAAAGCTGTGATAGAAAGAGCTATAGAAGCGAGACTCACAAGGACTCATTCTGCTCAATTGGTGCACATGTGGTTGTGAGGCAGGTTGTAGGAACTCAGGAAGCTAACGGGAGCCTCAAGACAACCTGGATCGGTGCACAAAATTCTGCCATTTCAATGGGCACTTGTACATGTTCAAGTCTGACAGAGTTGTAGCTGAACAGAATGCAGACAATTCACTTCGCCCTACTGCAAACAGAGCTTCCCCCTATACCGGGAATTTCCAGATGGCTTAAGTTCACTTTGTGCCAAGTAAGTGGAACAAAATGAGTTTGGTAGACCAAAGCATCCATTCCTTGGTCTTCTGGGAAGGTCAGGGTGGAAATCTTTATGGAATCAAACATGAAAGGTGTGCCAGAATTTTTATATCTACAGGAGCCTTTTTCCTGCACACTTCAAATAGCAGACATTTCTGTGCCTTCCTTTGTGTCTTTCCAGTGGAGCCTTATTTCATAGCCTCCCTCTGGAACAGCCTCCATGTGCCTAACTTACTTCTTGATTTTACCCCAAGCTACATTTCAAGCTTCGTCTCTTCTGCCCAGTTTGTCTTGTGTTCTTTCTAATAAAACAATAAAATGTATCAGGATGAAATAATTTATTGAATTTCTTAGAGTTATGTCCTTCTCCAAAGACTTTTGATAGCTCCTAAAAACCAAACATTAAATGTGTTTTTAACTAAAACATTTAATTCCTCAATCAATTTATAAAATAAGGTATTTGCAACATCATTAGAGGTTAGCTTTATGAATCCAGTCCTGATTTTCCATCTGTCTTGCACCACATAGTCATTCTCGTTAGTACAAGGTGACTGTAAAACATAACAAATTCCAAATTCTATCCTGTGCATACACCCATTTTGCTCAAGTGTAAATGACTCTACAAGGGACAAGGCCATGGGGAAATCAGGCCTTCCATGTTGTTCCAATTAATTTTGATATGAACAACAGATGAACTATTCTTGAATTGACAAAAGCAGGGCTACAACTGTCACAGAAATTTTGAATACATTTAACGGCAGAGGTGTGGGAAAAAACAAGTCATGGAAAGGGGGCAGTAGGACAGAGTGTTGGAGAGTGAGCCCACACTGCACTCACCCTCTCAGCAGTGTCTCCTGTCCTCTGGGGCTGGAACCAGCTCCCTACTCTGGGTTCTGCAACCTAATGCACAAGATAGCAACACCACTGAGGTTAGGATGGAGGATAGAGGGAGGGACAGACTGGCCAAACCTGCATGCACCAGGTCACAACATGGCTCACTTTGGAAACATTTCACTCAGTTTGCAGTATTTCATGGACTTCCTTCAAATTCACAGTTTCCGTGACCACCATGACAAAACTATAACACTAACTAAAAGTCAAAGCCATTACTATTGAGTTTGTCTAATGAATGTGTGCTCCCATATATCTATAGAATAATGAGAGATTTATGCTATTTCATGCCATCCAGCCATGCTGACAGCTTGAGGTTAAGTTGTTTTTCTTTCATTTCTTCTCTTGTGAGTGTTATGATCCCCTCTATAAAACAACTCCAAAAACCATGACTTTGTAAATATGGAATGCAGTACCTTAAATATGTTTGGAAGACTATACTGTTATAATCCCTCTTTCCTGATACTGATAGTATAATCCTGATACTTGTGCATGCAACAAAAGACAAGTTATAATGGTACTGGTCTAGACAACAATTACCCAAGGGAGACAGAGTGGCAGTACCCTGTGGCCCTCTATTGCCCAAGCCCCCTATTTAACTCCGGGGCTTGCCCCAGGAAGTTGTCTGGCCAACCATACAGACTTTGGCCTGCTGTGACTCCAAACTTTAGCTTGTCTCCTGATCTCCAGTTTCAAATCCCAAGCCTGACTCTCTTGCCTTCTGACTCCGACCACTAGGCCAGACTGCCTACACCCTGGTCCCTTACATACTGTGGCAAAAAGGGTTAATGTGATGCTTGGACGTAAAAACAGGGAGATGATTTTACCTCTGTATACAGAATTCATGAGACTGATACTGGAATATTACAGCCAGTTCTGGTGATTACATTTTAAAAAAGGATGTTGAAAAACTGGAGAAGATGCAGAAAACAAAAAAGTTATTCAAGGGCTGGAGAAAATGCCTTGCAGTGTAAAATGTAAAGAGCTCAATCTCTTTAGTTTATCAAAAAGAAGACTGACAGATGATATGATTACAGTGTATAAGTACCTTCATGGGGAGATAACACTGGGTATAAAAGGGGGTCTTCAATCTAGTGGAGAAAGGCACAACAAGAACCATTGGGTGGAAGCTGAAGCCAGACATATTCAAATTAGAAATTAGGCACAACTTTGTATCAGCAAGTATGATTAATCACTTGAACAAGCTACTAAGGGAAGTGGTAGATTCTTCATCTCTTGATGTCTTCAAATCAAGACAGGATGCTTTTCTGAAAGGGTACGTCTACACTTACCGGAGGGTCCAGTGGCAGGCAATCGATGTTCTGGGATCGATTTATCACGTCTGGTTTAGACGCGATAAATCGATCCCGGATTGATCCTGGAAGTGCTCGCCGTCGACACCGGTACTCCAGCTCGGCGAGAGGAGTACGCGGCATCGACAGGGGAGCCTCCGCGCCGCGTCTGGACCCGCGGTAAGTTCGGACTAAGGTACTTCGAATTCAGCTACATTATTAAAGTAGCTGAATTTGCGTACCTTAGTCCAAAGTGGGGGGTTAGTGGGGACCAGGCCAAAGACATGCTTTAGTCAAACACAAATTATTGGGCTCAAATAGGTGAAATTTAATAGCCTAGAATATAGAGGAGGTCAGACTAGATGAGCTAATGATCCCTTCTGGCCTTAAACGCTATGAATTTATGAACTGCCTATGGACAGAGACTATAGTCTAGTCTTGTGGTTAGGACACTGGATTGAGTAACAAGGTATGGGTTCAATTGCTGGCTCTGCCACCGACTTGCTGTGTGACCATGGACAAGTCATTTAATCACCACTGTATTCTATATAGGTCCTTATACGGCACTCATCACCTTAGTATCTGAGCACCTTCCAGGAGCACATTAAGTAACATGACTAACAATGTGTTTGTTCTCTCATTCTCTCCATAGGGGAAGTGTGTGCATGCAGTGGAGTGGTTTGTTTTGTAATATTTTTTATAATATATACACACCTATGGTGCTATATGTTTAGGTTCCAGAGGCACTTTCTTTCTCCAACACTCTCTGGGGCTTGGCTGTGAAATGTCAGTTAATACTTCCTCTCTCTCACTCTTTGTCAATCTTCTCTAACTAGATGATAAACTCTCTGAGGCAGGGACCATTTACTAGGTCTTGGTCTGGTGCCTAGCACAATAGGGCCCTAGTCTCAGTTGGCATCCAGCCATCTAGTAATACAGGCCAGTGATTCAAAAACCTTTTATAAAGTCGACGCACCAACTGCATTTTGTCTTTTTTGGGGACCCACCATAATCCTTGGTCCCTGCACCCCACCCCCAACCCAGCTCAGCCCTCTAGTCCCCTGCACCCCAATCTCCCTTCCTCTTCTCAGCCCAAGCCCCCTGCCCCACTCCTGCAGCCCCAGCCAGCTCCTCTCTCCCTGTGGCTGGGCTACAAGCGCTGCCGGGCTACAAGCGCTGCCAGGCTGCTGACTGTCCACTTGCCAGCTTTGGCTGCTTCCTTATGCCCAGCAGAAGTGAGAAATTGGGGGGAAGGCGGGAGAAGAGGAGAGAGGGATGGGGAGTGCCTCCAGGGCATACACAGGCCACCTAGACCCTTCTTGCAACCCACTGTTTAGGGAACATTGATACAGGTAATACAACAATCATATTTTCTATTTGCATACTAACTTACTGCATCCAGATCAGATACTCACATCCCGGACATGACTGAGCAGAAATCTCTACTTGGGCCAAACTGTGAAGTGGGCCTTTGATATAGAAGTCGATGAAGTTAAATCCACTTACCCCAAGTCTGAATTTGGTCCTATCTGTATTCAGAAGTGAAAGCTGAGTACATCTATCTACTGCACCTTTGCTCCTAATCTAGTCTCCCTTTAAATCTTGCCTACATTCATTTGGGAACCACAGGCCAGGTATACAAAGATATTTAGGAATCCAAAGATGAAGACAGGTGCCTAATGAAATTTATAAAAGCACCTAAGCAAGTTAGGTGCCTACTCTCATTGAAAAATCAGTAAAAGTTAAGTGCCTAACCTACTTAGGTCCTTTTGTAAATCCCATTTTCTTACCTGGCTTGACCAGCCAGCATAGACAGGGCAAACCAGGTGCCAATTTTACTGGCATAAAGTTTAAATACATTTTCCTAGCACTGTTCCTTAAGCCATTATATTAGTGGGGGTCTATTTCATATTTTCCCCTTCCAGCAATAGATTTTATTTTATTTTTTATATATAAGTTAGGCAGGCTACTTTCAGTAGTATGCAAAACCACAGAAGCCTCACAGGAGGGATTTAACTTTCAGCCTCTAGAAAAGATATGCCGTCTATCTAATCCATTAAATGAATGTTTTGTATCCTTTCAAAGTGATAAACAGCTTTAATATTTTCAAACAGTCCCTTGGGGTAACCTTTAGTACTTGTATGAAAACCAGAATATATGGCAAACTGCAGGATACCATCGTTAAATATGTCACAATCCGGCAAAATAAAACCCAAGATATCTTGTCTGAAAGATGCTTTAAAAATATATGAAGCGATTCCTAAAAAGTATATAAATCAAAAAGACTGAAAGTGCTGCCACCTGCAAAGTTGCTGAAAGTGATTTGGGTTTTTAATTTCTTTTTTGGATTAATATTTTACATAGAACCGCACCGGCAACACTAAAATGCAGCCACTTCTGGGACACAGGCTACAATCAACTTGTGCCCAGCACAGTATGGGTGGAGGTTTTGGCAATGACTTACTGCATCCAGATCAGATACTCACATCCCGGACATGACTGAGCAGAAATCTCTACTTGGGCCAAACTGTGAAGTGGGCCTTTGATATAGAAGTCGATGAAGTTAAATCCACTTACCCCAAGTCTGAAAAGGGGCAATGTTTATACCCAGACTAGTCAAGAGCTGGGTTTTTAACATCTCGATAAAAATCTCCCCCTAGTAAATTGCATGATGTTCATAAGAATATAAGAGCGGCCATACTGAGTCAGACCAAAGGTCCATCTAGCCCAGTATCCTGTCTTCTGACAGCGGCCAATGCCAGGTGCCCCAGACGGAATGAACAGAACAGGTAATCATCATGTGATCCATTTCATTTTATTTTTCACTTTATTATTCACAGCTCAATTTTTTTACCTGAAAAAGATTAACTGCTAGCTTAACCGTTCCTTAATGGTTTGATGTACTAGTCATGTGTGTGTGTAGGTCAGGGGTCAGCAACGTTTGGCATGCAGCTCGCCCGGGTAAGCACCCTGGCAGGCCGGGCCAGTTTATTTACCTGCTGACATGGCAGGTTCGGCTGATCGCGGCCTCCACTGGCCGCAGTTCACCGTCCCAGGCCAATGGGGGTGGCGGGAAGCCGTGGCCAGCACATCGCTCGCCCGCGCTGCTTCTCGCCGCCCCCATTGGCCCGGGACGGTGAACCGTGGCGAGTGGGGGCCGCGATTGGCCGAACCTGCCGTGTCAGCAGGTAAATAAACTGGCCCGGCCCGCCAGGGTGCTTACCCTGGCGAGCCTCGTGCCAAATATTGCCGACCCCTGGTCTAGGTTCTTATACTGCCCCATCACCATAGCATCTGTGTCTCTAAGTGCTAATCTATACAGAGAAAAGAACAGGAGTACTTGTGGCACCTTAGAGACTAACAAATTTATTAGAGCATAAGCTTTCGTGGACTACAGCCCACTTGTAGTCCACGAAAGCTTATGCTCTAATAAATTTGTTAGTCTCTAAGGTGCCACAAGTACTCCTGTTCTTTTT
>NC_048298.1:217851558-217896360 GCF_013100865.1 Trachemys scripta elegans
CTATATGCATCCGAAGAAGTGGGCTGTAGTCCACGAAAGCTTATGCTCTAATAAATTTGTTAGTCTCTAAGGTGCCACAAGTACTCCTGTTCTTTTTGCGGATACAGACTAACACAGCTGCTACTCTGAAATCTATACAGAGACTTAGCGTTCAGAAAGCTGGGGTGTTAATGTATAGCACAGTAGCTTGCTGCACACAAAAATTTCATGTGGACCCTGTTACCGCTCACTAGAAGTTCTGTAGTGTGCTCTGAAAGAGCAGGTCAAAGTGCGCTACAGAACTTTTAGTGTGTTGTAGCAGAGTCCATATTGCCCGTTAGTGTGCAGCATGCTAATATGCTATACATCTACACCCTGGCTAGCTAAATCTCCATGTAGACAAGCCCTGAGTCGTGCATTTACTGAATTTGGAAGGGTGTTTTGACTCAGTTTAGCATTGATGAGACATCTTCAAAGTCACATCCAGTGAAGAGGACAACATAAAATAGATACGAGTCAGCGAGATAAAAACAAACTATGAAATCAACTTTGAGACAAATACTTACCGTACAACATGACTGAATAAAAGCTTTCCCTCATATACAGGTTAAAAAGGAAAAACACCCTTAAAATGCCAGTCTTATTCTTGAGGACCAGAAGTGATGAATTGGTATCAAGGTCCAATCACGTAGAAATAATTCAGTCTCTCTTTTCATGTATAAGTTGAGAGATTTATTATTCATGTTTCAATTATATGATAGATGTGGCAGAATTCTGTTCTGCATTGTTCAGCTAAGGGGTCAAAGGAGCCTTGCTGAGCTAGAGGCAGATGTATCTAATGCAGAGAAAATCAATAGCTGTAACTCCATTGCGAATGGGAAGCCTTTCTCCCTTTCACTGGAGCAGCCTCTTTCAAACATAAGGGACACCTGGGCAATTAAGAGGATCAATATCACAGCAATGCCATATCTTGAACCAGTGTGGGGAATCCTAATCTGACCCCTCTTACTTAAGAGCTCTACAGGAGCTAAAATAGGTGTTCACCATCCGAACTCTTAAAGAGCAACACATGAAATTAGCAAGAATTTTTTAATGAATCTGTAAACTCAGGGGTTGTACCGTATGACTGGAGAATTGCTAACATAGTTCCTATTTTTAAGAAAGGGGAAAAAAGTGATCCAGGTAATTACAGGCCTGTTAGTTTGACATCTGTAGTATGCAAGGTCTTGGAAAAAAATTTGAAGGAGAAAGTAGTTAAGGAAATTGAGGTCAATGGTAACTGGGACAAAATACAATATGGTTTTACAAAAGGTAGATCGTGTCAAACCAACCTGATCTCCTTCTTTGAGAAGGTAACAGATTTTTTAGACAAAGGAAATGCAGTAGATCTAATTTACCTCAATTTTAGTAAGGCATTTGAAATGGTTCCACATAGGGAATTATTAGTTAAATTGGAAAAGATGGGGATCAATTTGAAAATTGAAAGGTGGATAAGGAACTGGTTAAAGGGGAGACTACAACGGGTCATACTGAAAGGTGAACTGTCAGGCTGGAGGGAGGTTACTAGTAGAGTTCCTCAGGGATCAGTTTTGGGACCAATCTTATTTAATCTTTTTATTACTAACCTTGGCACAAAAAGTGGGAGTGTGCTAATAAAGTTTGCGGATGACACAAAGCTGGGAGGTATTGCCAATACAGAGAAGGACCGGGATATCATACAGGAAGATCTAGATGACCTTGTAAACTGGAGTAATAGTAATAGGATGAAAACTCAGAGTGAATTTGGTCTCCACTGAAGGAAGAGAGTATGAGAAAGGAAATCGAAGATGGAAATAAGGCTAATTTCAAAATATGAGACAGAAAGTCCATGGGGATTTTGAACTGCAGTTGCCTGTTGTTGATGCAATTAATTTAGGATTGTGTCAACAGGAAGATTAAAAATAAATAAATATAGGATACACAATTAAAAATTTAAAAACATTAAGAAACCATGGACAATGATTATATTCACATAACTTGAAAGTGGTGGGAAACTTTTTTTTTTAATTAGAAAGATATAAATATATACACTGACAAATATTCATTTCATTCACAGTCTCAGGGTTAGTAAAATAAATGTTAATTTCTATGTTTAAAAAATCCAGCTCCAAAACCAGTTCTGTTTCTTGGTATTCATTCATGAGTAGGATCGTCACATTTCTAATTGCTGGTAAACATACCTCTGAGATCCTGCCCCGGCTCCCCACAAGACCTTGCCCCTTGCTCACCTCCCACCCCACCCTGCGTCGCTCACTGGATCATCTCAAGGAGCTTGCCTGCAGGTAGGAGGCAGCCCCGGCTTAGCAGGGGTTGTTATGGGTTAATGACCCGGCACCTCTCCCTACCCTGCAGTAACTGTACTTTTGGTTTGGGTACCATTTAGGGTTGCCAGGTCCCCTTTTTGACCAGACTTTCCAGTCAAAAACCAAGCACCTGGCAACCCTAAATGGCACCTGGACACAGAAGCCAAAACTTGCACAGGTGGCAACCCTATTCATGAGATTTATTTCTTAACTTATAAAATGGCTTGTTAAAGAGTTACAGGCACGTGTACAAAAGTTAATAAAATAAAAGGAAAGGAAACAAAATGGTCATAAAAAGTCTGGTGGGGGAGGGAGGGATGCTCCCCTTTCAGAAATATCAAACTCCATTCTCCACTGAATCCCACCTCAAGTAAAAACCTGAGGAACAAGATGAACCATTCATTAAAAAGACTGGAAGACTTGGTCCCAGTCTACACACCGAAATTGTATAAATTGTATCAAATCCATTTCTAAATTGATGTAAAGGCTGCAACCTCCTTTTGTGAACACACTTAAATTGGTTCAAGTGTGTCTTATCAGCCATCTGTTAAAACAATTTAAGAGAGTGTACACACAAGTAGTTGCACTGATTTAATAAAATCAATATGGAAAATGGGTTAATTAAATCCATGCAATTTCTGTGCATACATAAGCCCTGGGACTGCCACCCATAGAAAGTGAAGTGAATTTGACACCTCAGAACTCCACTGAGAACTGTCTGCTTTTGACCTCCAGAAGTTTGGATGTGGGGAGGAACTTTTAGAATGCTCACCTCAGCTGCAACCAACCAGTGGGCGGTACTCGGTGAGAGAGTTTGCTTCCAGATGCAATTCACATTATTGACACTGATCTATAAAGCTCCATACAATTTCTGTCTTGACTGGGAAACAAAGAGGAAGCCAGCATAGTCATCCGATAACTGATGTAATATGCTCCCTGTAGCTAGCACTGCCAAGCAGGCGGGCAGCTGCATTCTGCACAAGCTGTAGTTTCCAAGAGGTCTTAAAGGGTAACATGTAGCATTCACGACAGGATTTGAATCCAGAAATTGCAGGGGAATGGATAACTGTTGCAAGATCAGGCTTTGACAGAAACAGTTGCAATAAACTTACCAGACACAGAGAAGTTAGGCACTTTAGACAATTGATGCCACTCGGGATTCTGGGTATGGACAGTCCCTTTATAACTTTGGCGTGGCTGGAGCTTAACTTGTTCTGTTTTGCTGCATGTCATTATCAACAGATTTGTATGGCCAATACCTAGTGAAGTTAAGTAACATTTGCCCTCATATGTAGTTATTGTATAAAGCATTACAGACTAGCAGCTGCTGAATCAGGAAATGGATCAGAAGCAAATAAAATGTCTTTTCAGATATTGATTCCTGCTCTCTATTTCATGTCAGCTTTCTAAAATCCATCCAACACAAGCACAAAAGGGTAATGAGTTTCTGAACACACACTCGAATGGTGCACACAGCTTCAAAGCTTTCAGCGACTGCCTGGATGCTGTTTCCTAGCAGTACTAAACAACTTAAATATAATTAGCTGGAAGCCCTATGGGCTACATTTCCCCACTGGAATTTATCAGGCTGACAGATGACTGAATCATTGGTACTGTGGGTCCTATTCTATTAATATTTCTCAAGTCAAAATGTCAGCTTGCTACTGCATATGTTTTAAAGAAAATTTGCATTATTTGGGGAGAGGAGAAAAAACACACAATACCATAGTCTCCTCGGCAGCTCTGAATAATTATATCTGATTAACTAGCCAGCTATACACAGATGTTGGAGATGCAATACAGAAAACACTTACTTAATGCACACATACTATGGAATTATGTGATGCTAAAAATAATGCAAAAATATATAAATAGTGATTAAACTATTGGAACAAAATGAAAAATCTCTAGTGGATCAAAATACGGTTCTCTTGGTTCTCTCTCCTGAAGAGGATTCTACCACTGCTCTCAAGCAAAACTTTCTGAACATTATTTTTTATTATGCAATTTTGAGTATAATACACAGGAGTGAAAATCCAAAAATACTCAGACCGTGAGCACAAATGCACTTCAGGAGGACAACAGTGTGCCACCAAAGAACTACTGGTTCTGAGGAATATCATGATTTTTTGTTTGGGGCTTTTGTTTGTTTGAAAATCCAGACAGACTATCTCTGGATGTTTCAATCCTTGGCCAGATAGGTTCAATGGCATAAAATAGACTGTTGTTTCTTTGTACTCGCTGTGGCTTGATGCTGCAATCAGATCCTTTCTGATGGCCCCATGCACATACATCTCTACCCCGATATAACGTGACCCGATATAACACGAATTCAGATATAACGTGGTGAAGCAGTGCTCTGGAGGGGGGGGAGGGGCTGTGCACTCTGGCAGATCAAAGCAAGTTCGATATAACGCAGTTTCACCTATAACGCAGTAAGATTTTTTGGCTCTCAAGGACAGCGTTATATCGGGGTAGAGGTGTACTTAAGTCAATGAGACTATGTGGGTTGCAAGTGTCTTCCTACATGGATCAGATTGCAAGATCAGAGCCTTTGTTTGGAAAAATATAAGCTCTGCTGAATGTAGCAAGAATATTTTTAAAATACATTTATTTAAAATAATTTTAAAACTATTTTTCCTGATTTAAAAGCAAAGCTGCTATAGAATAATGTATTTAGATCTTGTATAATTGGGGTGTGGGAAAGAGAATGAGATGGGATAGAACAGGGAATGGGCTACACAGAGAGGGGTTGTTTAAACAATTGCTTTTCTATTAGGCCCATTACACTTTAGGTCAATAACCCAACTTGTGCTTGAAATCATCATGATCCAGCTAATGTGCTAACATTGTTTTGTTTATTATTTTTTCCATGCCCCTGGCATGGAAAAATGGAGATGTTGCAATACAATGAAACAACAAGAAATAACTTATTACATTACTATTGGTTCAGAGTATGTCGTTTATTTTGAAGCTGAATTTCAACACTCAGGAGTTGTTAAAAGACCCAGGTGAATGTGAACCTACATTTTTTTTTATCACCTTGTCCAGTTACGTATTAAAGATTTTTTTTTTAAAATGGGTAAAGTTTGAAAACAATCTTTGGATGTTTTAAATACTTGAATTATGGCTGTAGGTCAATACAAAAAAGGGAAGGCACTAGACCCACAAGAGAAGCCTGTGGCTGGTATGGAGTCTGCTTCTCTCAACAGGAAATGATATGGATCTTCACTTCAAGCTAAGCACTGGGATATACTCAAAAGCTTAGTAAGAAATTTTACATAATCTGGGTCAATGGCAGCTGAATTCCTTGGTAAATGGGGACATGGCTAACTGAGCTAGGATGCTAATAATAGGCAAAATGCACTACTTCACCCACAAAAAAACACTGGAATACAGCAAAAAGTTCAGTTTTATACCTCTCCTCACACCTAGACATGGTTTCATTTTTATGTGAAAGGGAAAGTATCAATTTAGATTCAATTATAATTTTTTTTTTAAAATAGTCACACAGACAAGTATATATTTAAATACTTAACCAGGGAAAAAGCCATTCAAATACGATTATTCAGAAGCAATACATTTCAGGTGATCTGGTTTGTGAATCTAAAATGAAAAGGCAAGAAAAACATACCTAGTCATAGAAGCAGGTTCCAAGTAATGTGTGCACTGCCTACCAGTAGTTTGAAATGCAGCTAACAAGTGGTGGCTATTATGACAGTACGGATTTGGTTTTATGCCAGGGTGTGACAAGGAATTTCTCCCCCTCTTTCCTCAAATAACAACAATAATAAAGTATCAGAGGTGTAGCAGTGTTAGTCTGGATCTGTAAAAAGTGACAAAGGGTCCTATGGCACCTTATAGACTACCAGGCGTATTGGAGCATAAGCTTTCGTAGGTGACATGCGTCTGACGAAGTGGGTATTCACCCACGAAAGCTTATGCTCCAATACGTCTGTTAAACAATAATAAAAATGTTCATAGGTATTTAGCTGGTGTAATAAAGTACACTGTAGGGCATTAAATACTAGGAGATTTCCTTGTGTGAATACAGTAGCAGAAATCTCGGTTTCAGGTGCTTTTATGTGAAACTCTTTGTTCCAACCCCTTCCCCCAACCACTACTTAAGAGACGGTGAGATTCATTTAGACTAAATGGCATGACCCAATTTGAAATACAGCTTGAAATTTCAAAGATGAACAAGTTGCTTCCACATACAATCATCGTGAACAAAACAATTCATGGTTATCTGCTTACAGATGTGGAACACTGTCTTGGGCAATACATTCTAACACTATCTTCATTTAAACACAGTAGGAGGAATCTGAATACATTGTGTTTCTGTGTCCTACTTCTGAATGGAATTCATTCATTTCTTCCTGAGATCAATGAAATATCTTTCGAGTATTTGTATATAATTTCTATCTCAACAGATTCTCCCTCCCCCCCCCTATTTTAAAGCAACAACAAAATATAGGGCAGCTTTATTGTTAGAGCTCCACTCAAAATCCTTTAAAAACAGAAATAAATGGAGCACAAAAGTAAGGAAAGAAGAGGAACTATCTATGCAATAAAGCCTGCTGCCTGGATCACACATCAAATTTATAGTAGCTACTGTACAATTGCTAAGTAGATACATATTGCAAAATTGAAAAAGGTGTTCATAACCACAAATGAATAGACCGGTGGTACTTCAAAGCTTTTATCGGAAATGGTCTGCCTTATGCATGCAACCAGAACACTGTTTCAGTAACGTTTACTTCAAAACCTAACTTTTACATTGAGAGAAGAAATTTCCCCAACATTAGTGTGGGATTGAACCTATATGTTTATAGAAAAAGTTATATTCCTACCTATTGTAATGAGAACACAGCAAATATGTAGCTTATTAGAATAGTGTTATAAACAACCCCCAATATAGGTCAGAATTCTTGGGATAACTGAGGCCTAAACCTTTAAAACATGTCAAACAGCAGCTGCTGTTCTGTGTTTCACACACAAATGTGGGTTGAGTAACTGTTACAGCAGCTACCTAGCTACGCTTAACCACAAATTCTTGCTAAATTTTTAATTAACCTACTCTTTCAGCTTTTTCTTTTCTATTTTATATGCTTTTGCCTATATATTTGGAATAAAGATACGGGAGTGATAACTTGGTTAAGTTAAATGCTTTTCAGTAAATACATACCGGAGTTAAAACACACAACGACGAAAATGTATGGTATGTACTTGTATTTCACTAAAAAATTAGTCTTAGTTGCCTAGATATAGAAATTATGCTGAATCACTAACTCTGTCGACAGTACTGAGGCTGGAGAAACTCATTACACTAAGTCTCATACCATTCTTAACAGGAATCTGTGTTTACCTGTAGCAAATGTCAGCTGCAAGAAACTTGAGTGTTTCAAAGAATTCAACCTACAGAATCACACCAATTTTATGAAAAAAGCAACAGAGGGTCCTGTGGCACCTTTAAGACTAACAGAAGTATTGGAAGCATAAGCTTTCGTGGGTAAGAACCTCACTTCTTCAGATGCAACTAATGGAAATTTCCAGAAGCAGGTATAAATCAGTATGGAGATAACCAGGTTAGTTCAATCAGGGAGGGTGAGGTGCTCTGCTAGCAGTTGAGGTGTGAACACCAAGGGAGGAGAAACTGCTTCTGTAGTTGGATAGCCATTCACAGTCTTGTTTAATCCTAATCTGATGGTGTAAAGACTATGAATGGCTATCCAACTACAGAAGCAGTTTCTCCTCCCTTGGTGTTCATACTTTGATATAGATTTACCTTTTCATTATGCTGCACCAACCTTAATTAATCTTCACAGCTCTGTTCACTAAGTATTATGCCTATTTTACAGATGGAGAAGTAAAATTCAGAAATTAAACAATTTACCTAGACTACCAGGATCAGAACCTAGGTCTCCCAATTCCTACTTTACTACCATAAGACCTAATGGATAAGGGAGAAGCAGTAGACATGATGTATCTTGATTTTAGTATGGCTTTTGACACAATCTTGCCTGACATTCTAATAGGCAAACTGGGGAAATGTGGTCTAGATTAAATTACTATTAAATGGGGGCACACCTGGTTGAAAGACTGTACTCAGAGTAGTTATCAATGGTTCACTATCAAATTGGAAGGGTATATCTAATGGGGTTGCATAGGGGCCAGTCCTGGGTCCGGTACTATTTATTATTTTCATTAATTACTTGCATAATGGAGTGGAGAGTACACTTCTAAAATTTGTGACTAGGACCAAGCTTGGAGGGGTTGCAAGCACTTTGGAGGCAGGATGAGAATTCAAAACAACCGTGACAAATTGGAGAATTAGTCTGAATTCAGCAAGATGAAATTCAGTAAAGATAAATGCAAAGTACTTCATTTAGGAAGGAAAAAATCAAACGTACAACTACAATCTGGGGAATAACTACACAAAAGGATCCGGGGGTTAGAGAGGATCACAAATTGAATATGAGTCAATAATATGATGCAGGTACAGACAAGGTTAATATCAGGATGGGGTGTATTAATAGGATTGTTGTATGTAAGACACTGGAGGTAATTATCTGGATCTATGTGGCACTGGTGGGGCCTCAGCTGGAGTACTGTGTCCAATTCTGGATCCCACACTTTAGGAAAGATATGGACGAATTGGGGAGAGTCCAGAAGAGAACAACAATAATGATAAAAGGTTCAGAAAACCTGACCTATGATGAAAGGTTAAAACACACTGGGCAAGTTTAGTATTGGGAAAAGAAGACTGAGGGGGGACCTGATAACTGTCCTCATATATATTAAGGGCTGTTTATAAAGAGGATAGTGATCAATTGTTCTCCACGTCCACTGAAGGTAGGACAAAAAGTAATTGACTTAATCTGCAGCAAGGGAGATTTAGGTTCGGTGTTAGGAAAAGCTTTCTAACTATAAGGCTAATTAAGTTCTGGAACAGGCTTCCAAGGGAGCTTGTGGAATCCCCATCATTGGAGGTTTTTAAGAACTTGTTGGACAAACAGCTGTCAAGGATGGTCTAGGTCAGGGATTGGCAACCTTTCAGAAGTGGTGTGCCGAATCTTAATTTATTCACTTTAATTTAAGTTTTCCGTGCCGGTAATACATTTTAATATTTTTTTTAGAAGGGGTCTCTCTCTAAGTGTATATTATATAACTAAACTATTGTTGTATGTAAAGTAAACAAGGTTTTCAAAATGTTTAAGAAGCTTCATTTAAAATTAAATTAAAATGCTGATCTTACGCCGCCAGCCTGCTCAGCCCGCTGGGTGGGGAGTGGGGGGTTCAGGGCAGAGGCCTGGGCGTGGGGGGGACTCGAGGTCAGGGCAGAGGGCTGGGGTGTGTGGAGGTGCAGGGCACAAGGCTGGGTGTGTGTGTGAGGGGTTCAGGGCAGAGGGTTGAGTGTTGGGGGGGGACTCGAGGTCAGGGCAGAGGGCTGGGTGTGTGGACGTGCAGGGCACAAGACTGGGTGTGGGGGGGGGGTTCAGGGCAGAGGGCTGGGGTGTGTGTGGAGATGCAGGGCAGAAGGCTGGGTGTTGGGGGCAACTCAAGATCAGGGCCGAGGGCTGGAGGGTGTGTGGGGGGTGCAGGGCAGAGGGATGGGTGTGTGTTGGGGTGGGGAGGTGCAGGGCAGAAGGCTGGGGTGCTCAGCTCGTGGGGGTGCTCCCAGCCCCCGGCCCTGAGCGACTCATGGCAAGGGGCTGGGAGGGATATGACCTGTTCCATCCCCTTTTCCCCCAGGCCCGTCCCTACCTCTCTCTGCCTGCTCTACGGAGCAGCGAGCACGCTGCGCTCGGCTCTGCTCCTCTGGGGGGAGGAGGGGCCAGAATGCACCACGTTGTGCGAAGAAGCGGGGGAGGAGGGAAGCTTGGCTGCCGCAGGACCAAGCTTCTGCCTCCTGCCCCCGCAGGGGAGAGCGGTGGGCGGGGGGGGGCTGAGTGGGGCAGGGGGCTGGGACCCCCTCCCCACCACTCTCCCCTGCGGGGGCAGGAGGCAGAAGCTTGATCCTGCAGCAGCCAAGCTTCCCCCTCCCCCGTTTCTTCCCACAGCGTGGTGCATTCCCAGCCCCTCCGCCCCTCCTCCTCCTCTCAGTGGACAGCAGCGTGCCACTCAGAATCGGCTCGCATGCCGTGTTTGGCACACTTGCCGTAGGTTGCCGACCCCTGGTCTAGATTTACTTAGTCCTGCTTCAGAACAGGCGGGCTGGACTTGATGACTTCTCATGGTCCCCTCCCGCCCTACATTTTTATGATTCTATGGTTTATCAGACCACAGCATCCTTATGTAAGTTACTTAATCCTCAATTTTCAAAACTCCACAGTCATTTTGGGATCTCAACTTGACACTTAAAGCCTGATTTATGCAGGGGCTGAGCACTCACAACTACTGTTCACTTTAGCAGTAGCTGTGGGTACTCTGCAGTTCTGAAACACGGTTTTGGTGTCTCAAGGGGGGCAGCCATGCCGTATCTCAGAAAATTCGAAAAGTAAAATACGTCAGAACTGATTTTTCATGAAGAAAGGAGATCTGTCTCTGTATTTTTCTTTATTACAGGAAGTAGCATCTTTATCTCATACTGGAACATTTTGGCTTTTTGTTACAAATGAGTGGCTTCCATTACATTAACAGGAGATATTGCCAGTGGTGGCAACAGGTCATTAATGTCAGAATGGGAATCACACAGATAGGCTCGGTCTACACTAGGGGTGTAATACCCCAGCTCGCGTACAAGTACTTGCACCAGATTTCATTGAGCTAGCACAAGTATAAATAGAAGTGCAGTGGCACGGGTAGCAGCAGCAGCGACTAGTACATACTGGTTTCAGGGAGGTTTGTACTCAACACAGCTCAGCCAGCCATGTCTCCATGTACACTGGGAGAGGAATCATACCCCTATCTCGTAGTGTAGACAAAGCCATAGTGTCAGTGACAACTAAGAGAACAGTTGGGAGCTTTGTTTTTGTCTCTGCTTTAGTTTGTTTTTTTCATGCGGCTTTTTGGTTGAGGGTGAGATGATGCTGTTTTCTTGCTCCAGCTCTTGAACTTATTTGGGCAAGTTACCCATTTACAAGTGATTATGTTCAGTATTTTCTTATTAAACCAGGTAGAAGTCTTGGAGCACAGGCATCAAAAATTAAAATTTATCATCGGGGCAGTAGTGGGAAGTTTAACTGAGATCTGCATTGTATCTTGTCTCGTTTGTAAACTCACTGGGGCAGGGACTGTCTTTTTGTTCTGTGTTTGTACAACACCAAGCACAATGGGGCCCTGGTCCAAAGCAAGGGTTCCTAGGCACTTCTACAGAATAGATAGCAGCAGCAGTAATAAAAATAAATAAACAAATAAATAAATAAATTATATGGATAAGCAATTATAATGCCCCCCATAATGTCATATTTTAATGCTTTAACTTCTACAAAGAGAGGAGGTGAGGAGAAGATACAGACAGACATTGCAGCCACCAACAAATTTGAATGACAGTTGCATGGCTGTCCTCAGTTCACCTTTTCATCACACCTCCACTTATTGCAGCACATATAGTACGAAACATTCCCCAGTGGCTGGAGACTCCCCCTAAAGGTGAACCATATGTTTTGCAATACCTAGACACAGCAGGGTGAGATGAGGAAACCTCTGCAGCCTCAAGGCAAAACTGCTTTGGTTTCACTGCTTTGTGTCCTAACCTTATTTATTTTAATGAAGGATTTTGTAATTAAATTTATATGGGATAGGCCTAGACAAAGAAAAATACAAATACTGGTATCTAAATGGGTAATAAGAAGGAAATCTTTTCTATTAGCTGTCTTCAGAACATTAACATTATATATTTATCTAGTGGAAGGTAAACAGCTTAGAATCAAAATAACATTCTCAGGATTCAAGACATTCTGTCATCACTGACCATTTGCTGCCCTCCAGGTTGCTCTCAGCTGGCAAATTTCCCATTCCCAATATCTCAAGATGGAGGAGAGCACTTCAGAACAGAAGCCAGAAATGAAGACAAACAAAGTGCAGCGTCAGATCTGATAGCATGGATCAGGGCATAATGATTTGAAAACATATGTACTGAAGCCAGTCCTACACATTTCAGATACTGGTACATTCTTCAGTTATGCCACAGATGTTGCCTATTAGCTGGATTAATGTGCTATCACCTTTGGGGGGGGGGGACGACACCCGCAGGATCATAATAAGCAATAATACATCCAGATACAATCTCGATAGTCTCTGAGTAAAGACTGAGGACCCCGTGGATCTATTTGCAAAGGAAAAGAAGAGCCTAGATAACTTCCTAAATTGCTTGGTCCTATTTAAGTAGAAGGCCTATGCTCGTCTAATATCCAGGCTATGTAAACTGGACTCCTATAGTGAACTCCTGTAGGCTTCAGGCAAAACACTGGTAGAGGGATGAATTGATTAAGGTGGAACTCAACCTCAGGTAAGAATTTAGGGTATGAAAATAAAGAGACCTTGTCCTTAAAGAACTCCATAAATGGGGGAATTTGCCATCTCCCCAACTCTACGGGCTGATAAAATGGCTACTAAAACAAGGCCACCTTCATAGATAAATGCAACAGAGAACAGTTTGCCACTGGTTCAGATAAAGTCTCATAAAGTAACTGAGTACCAGGTTGAGTTCCCAGTTCAGTAAGGGTTCCTAATCTGTGGATAGAGATTCCCCCAAGCCCTTAATAAACCTAGATCAGAGGTGGGCAAACTACAGCCCGTGGGCCACATCCAGCCCGCAGGACCCTCCTGTCTAGCCCTTGAGCACCCAGCTGGGGAGGCTCGCCCCCAGCCCCTCCCCTGCTGTTCCCCCACCCCCGCAGCCTCAGCTCACTGCGCCACCAGCACAATGCTCTGGGTGGCGGGGCTATGAGCTCTTGCCGGGCAGCGCAGCTGCAGAGCCACGGCCTGGCCTGGTCTCTGTGCTGCGCAGTGGCGTGGCTGGCTCCAGCCGGGTGGCATGGCTTCCTGTCCCAGTGCTCTGGGAGGCATGGCTGTAGCACCACCAGCCACCGGTGCTCCAGGCAGAGCAGTAAGGGGGCAGGGAGCGAGGCGAGGGGGTAGGGGTGGTCAGAGGGTGGGAAAGTAGCCTCTGGCTGTCAACAAGTCCAAATTTGCCTCTCTGAACTGTATTTTCTGTATAGGGGTTAGTGTGAACTGGTTTCCATTCAGGTGTTGACTCAACTCCTGGAACAGAACAAGGGCCGTCAGGGTGGAAGATAGCACTGCTTCGTAAAAACAGTCCTTGAGTAGCCAGTCATTGAGATATATGAAGACTAGGATTGCTTCTTATTATAGAGGTCAGCAGCCACTACTGTCAGGACTTTTGAGAACACCCTTGGAGCTGAGGAAAGGCTGAAGAGAAGCACTCACTGGAAATTATCCTGGCTTATAGTGAAGCATATGTATGTCTTGTGTGATAGGTGTATGGTTATATGGAAATGGCATCTTGTTGGTTCAGGGCTGAGAACCAATCCCCATTATCTAGTGAAGGAATTATAGCTGCCAGAGTCACCATCGTGAACTTATGAGACTTTACAAACTTTTTTAGAAGTCTTAGATCTAAGATTGCTCTCCACCCTCTGTCCCTCTTTGGAACAAGGAAATACTTTGAGTAAAATTCCTTGCCCTTGTGAGGAGGAGGAACTGGCTCTATTGCTCCTAGTCAGAGGAGAGAGTTCACTTCTTGTCTCTAAAGAAACTCATGAGAGGAGTCCTTGAAGAGGGACAGGGAAGGGGAGTGGAAGGGAGGGAGACGGGTAAAATGTATGGTGTACCCTGATGTTATGACCTCTATGACCCACCTGTCTGTAATGATCTGCCTCTAAGCATGTTGGAAATTGACAAGTCAGTCTTCAAAGATGGTCTAATGGGTGCAGTTGTAAATCCACAGGGGCAGGAGGATTCAACCCCCTGGCCAACCCATCAGAACTATTGCTTTGAGGATGGCTAGGTGGTCATGGAGGGCAGTTGGGCAGCTCTCTTTCTCTGAAACTATGTCTCTTTCTGGGGGTTTTGTGTTTCTATGAAATCCAGAAAACTGAGCAGGACACGATCTCTGGGCAGTCTGCGACATACTAAATATTTTCTTATTTGTAGGTGTAGATATGCCTAGGGATCATAAAATGCCCCTAGATCCTTTAAAGCATGTGAGCACTCAACCCTGGTTTTTGAGAACAGTTTACAACCATGGAAGGAAAGGTTTTCCACAGTGTTCTGTACTTTTCTCAGAAATCCCGAGAGGTGCAGCCTTGGTGCCCTGTGCATAACCACCACTATCAAGATGGATCTGACAGCAGTGTCCACGGCATCTAAGGATGCTTGAAGAGCAGTTCTGGCCACCAATTGTCCCTCTGAGATGATGGACTGGAATTCCTCCCTATGTTTTTGTGGCCACTGGTCAACAACAGTTGTGAATCTGCTATAATTGGTAAAATTATATTTGGCAGTGACTGCCGGATAATTTGTGATCCTGAACTGCAGGGTTGCTGATGAACAGGCCTTTCTCCCAAAGAGATCCAGTCTTTCTGGTCCTTTTCATATGCAGTTCACTTAGAGCAGGGGTTCTCAAACGGGGGTCAGGACCCTTCAGGGGGTCACAAGGTTATTACATGGGGGGATGCGAGCTGTCAGCCTCCACCCCAAACCCCACTTTGCTTCCAGCATTTATAATGGCGTTAAATATGTTAAAAAGTGTTTTTAATTTATAAAGGGGGGGGTCGCACACAGAGGCTTGCTGTGTGAAAGGGGTCACCAGTACAAAAGTTTGAGAACCACTGACTTAGAGAAATGCTGCCTAACCCATTCACTTACTAATCCACCACCAGGGAGTTAGGTGGAGGGTGGGAAAACAAAAAGTCAGAATCTTTAGAGGAACTTAATACTTCTTATCTACACATTTACATGAGTGGAACAGTGGCAGGTGTTTGGCACACAGTCTTAGCTGGATCTAGCAGCGCCTCATTGATGGGTAACGCCACCCTGACTGCAAGATATCCAGCAGTTTGTATTGTGAATCCTTGACCTCTTTGAGAGGAATCTGAAGAGTGTGAACTACCCTCTTTATTAGGTCTTGAAATTGCTGAAACTCATCGGCCATAGATTGTGGTGGAGGCATAACCACCTTGTCTGGAGATGAGGATGAAATAGGTGTTTATGGGGTGGCCTCCTTATCTACCTTAGCTTCTTGCTCCTCAAACATCTCCTCCTGGGGGGTGAGGGTGGGGGCAGGAGATTGGTTGGGGAGGGGAGGAGAGGGTTGTACAACTCTGGCCTCCCTATGCTATGAGACTGTAGCCATGGTACAGCAAATTGTTGTTGGTCGGCAGCCCAGGGGTCCCAGTGTGACCATTGAGGGGCCCATTGGGAAGTCGAGGTGGCATGCAGGGTTGGTTCCACCCACCTTAAAAACTGAGCCCCATCTTTCCTATGACCTTCAGGGGATGGGTTCCTGAAGGGATATGCTGGAGAACCCTGAACAGAAATAGAGGAGACTGACTGGAAGTCTCCTTCACTCTCCTCCATCTAATCCAGAGGAGAAACCCCCGCAGTTCCGGCGTACCGGAGCAAGGTAGTCCAGAGACTGGGGTCTCGGTACTGAGAGATGCTCGGTTCCCATGAGGAGCAAGGACTTCAGTTAATCTGTTATTGAGAGGTCCTTGATATATCTAAATGCCTGTGTTATCAAATAGGGGATCGGTACAGACACAGTAGCCGAGGCCACGATTGCCAAAGATACCACTGATGGTGGGCATATCAAAGTAGATGTCGCTGGTGTCTGCTGCTGTTGCTTGCTCGGTGCCAAATGGAGGGGTACCGACAGCTTGACTAAACTTGACATTATCAGTGCCAAGCATCTATGCCTGCCCTCCTTGCTAGTAGAAGGTACCCAAGGCTTTATCAGAGCTGTGTCTGGGAGAGGAGCAAACCAATCCTCTCACTACTTCACTAACAAACTACAGCTATAACTATACTAGCAACTAACTATAAGAACTATCTTAACCACTATGAAATATTAGAAAAGCTGAGGCATGCTCAGCCTGGACAAGCTAGAGCTCCATCTCAGGCCAAGGCAATTGAAAAGGAAACAGAGGGCAGTTTGCCTGAGCTTCCGTATACATCCTCAGTATCCCACACAAGGAGGCACAGGGTGCATGCGTAGGCTGAGCGGACACTGTTAATTGAAATTCTCCAATCAAGAGCTCAAGAGGCGCACGCACTCCTGAAATGCAGCACCCATGGGACACTACTCGAAGAAGAAGAATTCTTTCTTTCCACGCTGCCATTTCCCCTCCAGCCCATTTTTCACGGAGCACTGCAAGCCAGTAAATAAATAACAGTGAAAATGATAAATAACAAAAATGAATAAAGCAACACCCTTCTACGCTAAGGCATTTCACATGCCAACATTTGACCTAATGGCAGAAAAATAAATTGACTAAGTCATCCATATCACGGGGGAACATTGTGGATGCTTTATCAATAATACATAGTACTTATCTATCACTTTAATAATGCTATTGTGAAACTAGAATTAGTAGTGGTATTTACAGTTTGTAGCTGGAGATATTGAGTCATATGGTATGTCTTCACTGATGAGTTAACTTGGGTGATCAATCCCCAGGTTAGCCTAGCTTGGGTGCAAGTGGCCAAACTGCAAAGCCATATTCAAGTTACTGGGTCCACACTGGAGCTGCATTCACTTGTGCAAGGCGTTAAGATTTCTGGGGTCATATCCCAGAGTGCTTAGTGTTTCAGTCAGCTGAGCTAGTGAGTCCTAGTGAATTGTGGGATAACTTGTTTGTCCCTCTGGACACAGGAGAGAGAGGGGGAATTATTATAAGAGGGTGCTGGAGAACTATCAGTATGCAAGTGGATTAGCCTGCGAAGTGGAGAGGTAAAGCAGCACTTAGGCTTTACCCCAAACAAGAGGTCTGTGTGTGTGGATGGAAGCTACGTTACGGGACAACACCTACGTAAGAGCACAGGTTAACTCTGCAGTGAAGACATACCCATGGTGACCTTACCCAAAGCCACAGAGCAAGTCAATGGCAGAGCTAAGACTCACACTCAGGATGTGCTCAGTTCCTTGTCGGACATTGCCTCTCATACTAGAAATATACTCCTAGGTGTTCTGGTCTTATAACACTCTGGACTTGTCAGTTTCTTTTTAGAGCTTCCTTTTACAGCTTAAAATGCATTGGTTTGGTTTGGTTTTGCGTTAATATTTTGCAAGGCTTCTGTCTGTTTTTATTTTGAAGGTGTGAATAAACTTACTTGGTCTATAGTGGCTACAAATATGGGATATTAAAGATACCCATGTAAGTTCCTACAAATAAAATACATTAGTTCAGAGCCATCTGATTGCTATTCCTAAAGAAGAGGAAAATAAACCCCCAAATACACTGCAAACTGGCAATTTTGTCCACTTATTTTGAAGCAAGTTGACATGTCCATAATATGTGTGCCAAAGACAAAAAGGATGAGTACACAAACAGAGGTTAAGGTGCAAACAGGATATAATATTAGATTCACAACACTTCTAAAACTGAAAATTTTGCCGTATGGTTTTCTGCCTCTGCTCCTACTAACCTGTACTATATTTTAGAAGAATCAAAACTTTTACGAGTTGATGTTATAAAATGAGAATAACCAAAAAGCGTGCTGAGTTCAGAGTTCTGAAGTGTGATAAGTGCTAGCGCTCAATTTAAGTAGCTTCTAACCTCTGCTCCTACTTTCTTAATAGCATCTTGTTCATTCATAGTTCAAGTTCTATTAGTATAAGTCTGGACACCAACAGATGCTAAGTACTATATTTTGCTATTCTGACAAAGAAAGGTAATACAAATTTCCTGTCTTAGTAAGAGTGAATCTATCATGAACAGAAATCACAAGAGATGCAAGACTTACAAATACATTTCAATGTTATTGAACACAGCAAGATATATTAGTGTACTTTCTCATTAAAGATCCTACCACCCTCTGGGCCATAAATAATATAATTCTATCCCATCAGAAACTGTAGCTTTATTCATTCTACAATACAGCACCAGATAACATAGTGTAATATATTGTAATGTAATACAAAACATTATAAGAAGAATCTATTAAGGTTTCTGTCATATGGCTGGGTAATTTTATTAAGAGGTTCTAGCAACATAAACCAGGGGTGACTGATTAATTTCTTTGCCACTTGAAGCTAGAGATAAAATTGTTGTAATAAATATTTTGGATATATAAAGTTATGGAGAAGTTAAATGAAGAAAGACTTGCTTCTTCCTGTGCCTTTGCTGGTCCGCTCAGCTTGGAATCTTGGTTACAAGAGAAGCACTAGCATAATTTTTTGTAAATATCACAGATTAAAAATAGACCATCATAAAAAATTATACTGTAATAACAACAGGTGCCAAGGGAAAATGCACTGTCTGCTGGCACTACCATTAAGGGTGACGAGTAAGTTCCCGTTTCATTCGTGTTTTTCATGATGTGCACATCTGTCCAACTGTCCTACACCTATTCCTCACAATTAATATATGCAACCGTGCAGTCATCAGATGACAATGTCTTGCAATGCACTAGCAACTTAGGCCACATGCAAACCCCTGACCAGGCAGTAAAGGAATCTGTATCGTAATAACAGTCCATTGAGATATCCAATCATTCTGCAAAGTTCTTCAGAGCAAAAGCATACCGTAGTTTCTGTGGATATTTATTTTGGTATTTATTACTTTCTGTGAGAGGTGAATGACTCAACATTGGAAATGGCTTTCCAAGGCTGGGATTCTGTCCCTGTATAATGCTTATTCACTGCATGGTGTATATACTATGATAGTATACTTACCTCATAGAACAAATTAAGCAATAAGACACAACAGCCAGTTCATTTGTAGGCGATTTACTCACCACCCAAGGCATGCCAGAAAGGCATAAGGCCAAAGGCTGAGTAACTTTAATTATTCAAAAAATGCAATAATCATCACACTGGAATACACAGCTTTGAGTATCTTATTACTATCATGAGATCCAATTTATACATACGATAAACCAGGTCTGTGCATTTAGAGAGCATTATCATGAACATGACATTACTGACAGGCAACAACAACAACAAAAATACAATATAGTTCTGAAGCTATTTTGTAAAAAAAAGAATAAATAAAGATTTTTATCTTGCACCTTTCCATTCCCACCCATTTGCTTGTGAAACCACAAATCTGCTCACAGAAGTGTGGGCCAATGTCAGTTTCTTGTAACAAAACGTCAGTTAGTCTGTTTGGAGATTTAGTGACTGACCTCCATTGTTACGTTTAATCATTTTAGGGGGAGATGGTGGTTACATCTTTGTCATCCTAACCAAATACCCATTAATCAATATTGATATGTGAAAGCAACAAAGAATTAAGTTAACAGGAGCTCATTCGCTTATTTTTTTTTTTTAAACAGCAGCAACTCATCCTATTCTAACAAAACTGAGTGAGGACACAGATGCCTTGCAATTGGTACATTTTATTTACTTAGCTGCTTTAAGTATAATGAGAAAAACAATTACATTGGGTAATAGGTCACTGAACCTAAAAAAAGTCAAAATGAAGCTCACCTCTTTAATAACAAATGTGGCAGACAGCCTTTAATTGGCATTCAGTACACTAACACTTGACTCTCCCCATAAGGCTCGCTGTGACTCTTTCTGCTATGACTTGTCACCTGTCAACACTGAATAATCCAACTGCAGGCTCTTGTCCCACTACGAATAAACTGTTACACATGGAAACGTGGGCCAGGTAAGGTAGTATGTCATTATTAAGCACTGTCTACAGTGACCTGCATGCCCTAAGTGAGTGATCCAACAGGTCCCCGCTCTCATGGGAAACGCTGGTTTCAGTTAGCAGGTTTGAATACAGGAAAATCTTACATACAAGATGCAAACACAAACGTGTAATACAACAGATTCAGCATGTTAATCACAAGATTGTATGTGTTACTATACAACACCTAGTGGAGCATTCGATGTCCCACAAAATCAGCTTCTCCATTTAATGAGCTAGTTGAAATGTCCACCATTTACTCCAGATATGAAACACTTTGCTGCCTTGCTTAACCAAGCCATAGGAACCCCCTAGCTAGGTACCTGAGCTCAACTACATTCTCTCAGAGAAGCCAATGTGGCTGAAAGATAAAGGATGAACAGAGGCACTCAGCAGTAGGAGAGATAGCCGGATCTAGTGAACTGCCCCACAAGCAAGAAATTCCTGCATTCTAATCCCAGGGTTAACACCAATTCATTCTATGACTTTTGCCAAAGACACTGAACCGTTCTACTGTGATGTTTCCCCATCTGTAAAATGGTATGAATATCACTTGCCTAACTCATAGGCAGGTTGAGATAGGTAGTTGTTTGTAAAGTGCTAAGCTTTTTAAGTGCTAAAATTCACACAAAACCCTGAGTTGCATGGGGGCACAGTAGGCTTATTTTATATTTGAACAACAGAAGAACATTTCTCCCACAACATGAGGCTGGTGGTAACCCAAAGTTGTTCCCAACTTTTTATAGTGAATGAGCTTTAAAAACAAACATTCTTTTGGGAATCTATCTGCACTAGGTTTCATAACTTCAAAAATGTGCAAAAAAGAGAGAGAAACACCACTGAGCACAGTGTATGAACACATGTGCAAACCACAAAGAAACAAAACCCACATCTAGGTATATGTCAGCAGCCTGGCCTCTGCCATTTTCATTATATGTTCGAATGGCATTGCACCAAGCCCATAACAATAAGGAAAGAGTAAAGATGGATTCTCTGATGTGGCTGCCATTTTTAACTTGTGCTAAACTAAAACACATTCGCAAAAAACAAACCCCACACCAAAATATATTTGCTTTTCACAGCTTGTTTTAGAAAACAGATGATTCCTACAGTATAACCATGATGTCTCTACAATTGATATTTCTGTGTCAAAAAGCGAGCTACTTGTGTTATCATTTTAAAAGGGAAAATGCTTACCCTCTGTTCTAGCATTTTCAAATTCTTCATTGCGAATCGTTTTCCTTAAGGCCACACTCTATTTACTCTAATTTTAATAACATGTTAATGAAAAAATTAAATTAAAATACGTGAATCACAACAGCTGAGAGACACACCAGGATATGTTTTATAGGGCTATCAATGGCTACCTTCAGCAGCTGAAACAATTCCTGGTAACATATTTTTGGTTAGTTTTGTAATGCAACATTTTGTTTGAGTGTCTATGATTTTGCCTGTCTAACTGACATTAGCTAAACATGTACCGATTTCCCTTAATTTTTGTTTATTCTTTTCAGAACATTAATAAGAAACTAGAGCACAAGCCCTGCAACTAGGGCTGCCAAACATCCAGGATTGTCCTGGAGTCTCCAGAAATTAAATAGTATGTAATGTGATAGAATCTCCAGGCAGATGTCCAGTCAAAATTGGCAACCCTACCCGCAAATGGATCCATATAGTTTTCAAAAGGACCTAAGCCCCAGTATAGTACAAACATGTTTACACAATTCCATACTTAAATTGCACAGGTAATTACCAAGTTATATGAAAACTGGAAATTTTGCCAGATATTTACTAGTTAGCTGTCCAAATGGTTATTTGGATGTGCAAATATCCAATTTGCGTGTGAGGTAGTAGTACCTAACTATGAAAACTAGGTGTATGATTGCATATGTAAACTTCTGCCCCTTTGAAAATCTGGCCTTGGAGCCTTGCATTTCTGGGTGACCACTGCTTTGTTTATATGATTGTGGTCACTTGACTTTTTGCCTTAGAACATACCCAAAGCATGCAATGATCTCGGAGGTACAACCTGACTGCTTTCCTATATATTTTCAATGCAATTATCCCTAAAACTATGCCTTTTAAAGAAAATATACAGAGACCCTAAGCCAGTTGACAGAATCCATTTAAATTATTATTGAACAATCCCTAAATTTTACACTTAAATGGCTACAGTTCCTTGGATTTCAATTGCTGACTCTGTAAATTCTACTTCATTCCAGTGAAATATTTTTAAAAACCCATAGTTGTTCCTACAGTCCCAGCCTTAGCATGGCCATTAACCAGCTTCACATAAAAAGGGAGTTATGCTTAGACAACTGTAGCATAAACCAGACTGCATCAAGCAAGTGTAAAAGGGAATCTCAGAGTACAAGACTGATTTTTTTTTTTTTTTTTTTGGTATACGTATCTGAAAGTGCATGCTCACGTGCAAGGAGACAGACAGAGAGTTAAAGTCAAGTTCAATTCAAAGACTTAAACCTTTCATTTCACCATAATGGCAACCAACAGCCACTTCTCATTCCATTATTTCCTAACTTCCAGCTCTTCACATGTTCCAGTGTCTGAGGCAAACACTCAGCATGAAAGTATTTAGAGCATTCAGGATATTCAGGTAAATTAGACTGGCTTGCAGCCTTACTAAGTCTTTAACCTGTGGTCACAATAAGGGAACACCAACAAGCAATAAATACGCATTACTTTGAATCTGGCTTGAATCAGAGATGAGGGGGAGGAGGTTAGAATAAAACCTTCTGCAATAATTTGAAGCTAGTTCCTAGCTTTTCTAACTTGACCATGATATTTGAATTCTTCTATAAAAAAAAACCGAGGAGATCTTGTGGCACCTTAGAGACTAACAAATTTATTTGGGAATAAGCTTTCATGGGCTAGAACCCACTTCATCAGATGTATGAAGTAAAAAATACAGGAGCAGGTATAAATACATGAAAGGATGGGGGTGCTTTACCAAGTGTTAGGTCAGTCTAACCTGCTCCTGTATTTTTTACTTCATACATCTGATGAAGTGGGTTCTAGCCCACGAAAGTTTATGCCAAATAAATTTGTTAGTCTCTGAGGTGTCACAAGGACTCCTCGTTGTTTTTGCTGATACAGACTAACACGGCTACCACTGAAACCTGAATTCTTCTATGTTTCCTTCCTTATTCTTGAGGGAATTTAGTGCTGGTAGCCAGAAGAAGATTAGAGGTTTGTGGGGTCCTGGGTCACAGCAAGTGGAAGCCCCTTACCACTCCTTCCGCCTGGAGTCCCCTGCCCCCTCTGTGCTCCTGCCAAGGAGTAGGGTCAGAGCACGGGGGCTTGCCCCGCTCCGTCTGTCCGGCGCTACTGCCGGGGAATGGGGTTAGGGTGTGGGGGCTTCTCCCACCCCTTGGCAGGAGCGCCGGGCAGGTGGGGCAGGTTGGGGGGGGCACCCATTTTTCCAGGGGCCCTGCAATTGGCCGGGGCCCCGGGCATGGGCCTCATTGGCCCAGTGGCTAATCTGCCACTGCTGGTAGCAGATACAAGATGGACAGCCCTGGAGAATGAAGTACTCAGAACAGAAAGTATCTGAGAGGAGACTATGCAACTATCCTTACTCTGCTCTATGGATATGTCTTTCCCATGATCTATAAGTAGCATATAGACCTAAGAGGTAGGTGGATAGTTTAGTTTCCTTGCCTTTGAAGGATTTGCCTTCAAATCCTTGTCTTTTCTATTGATACTGCCAAGGGATGTGAATTAGTGTCAACTAAGATGGCCATTATTGAAATGTTGACATACGTCCACTAGGAATTGAATTGAGATCACTTAGGACTTTCAAAGAGTCCAACCACTGAACCAAATAGCTAGCAGAAGGTAGCAACTTTAGGTGATTAAAAAGGAGGACTGTTGACAAACTGCAGCCCCATAGGTGAAAGGCTCTGTATTCCTTTCCAATCCCTTGAGCTGGGCAGCCTCACAAGCTTCTAATGCTCAATGGTTGGATAGTTACAAACCAAACTAAATCTACTTGACCCATATAAGTGTGAAATGAATGCCCCTCAGAGTACTGAGACGCAGATAGTAGTTTAATGGGAAACACGTACTACTTGATATTTAAGGGATTCACGCATTCTTAATATTGTGCTTTCTGATGAGTTATTTAGTTGACATTCAGTGTTGCTATAAGGTGAGTTAACTGTATCTGGCATTTCCCCCCTCCACCATATTTCCTGGCACATGGCAAGCTCCCTATCTCCCAATTGTGTGTATAACTTGTATTATAGTTCAATTATTTTTTTCACAAGTCAAAAAGATTTTCAGCAAGCTCCAAAATGTGTGTCACGCTAGCACCTTTCCCAATCTCCTATAAAACACCTTCCACATGCTATGTAAAGTCCAAACTTATATTTACTAACCAACAGTAAGACAACAATTTAGCTCAAGCTTTCCCACAAGCTTGGCTGCTCCTGGGATCCCTTCCTCAGGTCTACTCAGGCCACACCTTAGATCTTTTCCTCAGGAAAAAAAAAAATCACACCTACATTATTATATTCTTGTGGGTTAACAACAGATTCTTGTGGGTTAACAAGGATTCTGAACCCTCTAACCCCTTCGCAGTAGGATCAAATGGGTGTGCTGTTCCAGGCAAACAACGCCAGCCTCCTACAGTGTGTTTATTTAAAAGCATGTCCAAAGAACTAGAAGTGGTGGGTGCAACACTAACACAAGTGCACCGGGAAATAATAATATGAGACTAAAGACAGAGCTCCATAAATAAATGCACAGCTCAGCTCCCAAAATAGCTTGCATGACCGAACTAATCTCTCCCTCAGGAGGGTCACAGCCCAATGGCAATGCATTTGGAATCTAAATTGAAGCCAAAAAAAGAAAGGGGGGGGAAAAAAAAAAGACTGGAAGCAGTATTTAAAGAGACACATTTCAAAAGCTCCGTTTCCTACCAGTATTCCAACTGTAGCCTCGATGGGGAGGCATAATAATCATGCTCAATGGGAACATTAATTACTTCTTAAAAAGGGATCCTCTCTGAATTCTTCCCATAAACCCAATGCACAATGAAGGGGAATGAGATAGCTCCGTATGGAAACAAAGACATAATTTCTTTCCCACTCCAATGTGGGATGTCGCTTACATGACAGACTGCTCTGCACATCTCTCCCCATTCCCAGACTATTTTTCCTTTTGGCATCTACCACTGCTCCAACTTATTGTGCTGCTGACTGGGAGAGCAAGCTACAGTAAACAGACCTTTCTTTAACCAACATAGAATGCTATGCTATGAATCAACAAAGACACATTGCCAGAGCTATTACTATAGTCTTCTTTGTCTCAAAGTCCCACTTGTTTGCCTCCAGTATGCACGGGACCTCAGCTGCCTTAATCCTCCATATGCCCCTCACCCCATTACATTGCAAGATGCCAATTCTTCATGCAAAAAGGCTGTCTGTGCATGTATGGCATTTTTTTAAATTATGTATCCAATCTACCAGCTGTCAAATTCTACTTGACATTTGCAGTAGTGTTTTCAGTATAATCTATATCTATTTAAGTTCTTTCACTCTCTGCTATGCTTGCTTATTTTACATTTTGTGAATGCACTTTCACTGTATGCTCCTAACATAAAGCACTGTCCCTTTTTGTATATATCTGTAGTATGCTTGGATAAGAAATAGAAAATATGGTAGCAGTACGTTCTCAATTATATGAGGAGGATAAATTACATACAATGTATTGACCCTCTTATAAATTATATAAATATATTGAATCTCTAATTTGGGAGGCAGAGAATTAAGACAGTTCCCCATCTCCACAGGCATTTTAGTATCATTTTGGACTGATGCCCACTATAAAAAAGACTAAGGCCATGGCTACACTAGCGAGCTTACAGCAGAACAACTGTATCAATGCAACTGCGCTACTGTAAGATCGCTCATGTAGTCGCTGTATGCCGACGGAAGAAAACTCTCCCGTCGACATAATAAAACCACCTCAATGAGTGGCAGCAGCTATATTGGTAGCTACTTCGGCAGGAGACAAAAGACAACTGTTTCTTAGTTTAGTGTCAGGGGGCAGCCGTGTTAGTCTGCAAAAGCAACAAGGAGTCTGGTGGCACCTTGAAGACTAACAGATTTATTTGGGCATAAGCTTTCGTGGGTAAAAACCTCACTTCTTCGGATGCATAGAGTGAAAGTTACAGATGCAGGCATTATATACTGACACATGGAGAGCCGGGAGTTACTTCGCAAGTGGAGAACCAGTGTTGACAGGGCCAATTCAATCAGGGTGGATGTAGTCCACTCCCAATAATAGATGAGGAGGTGTCAATTCCAGGAGAGGAAAAGCTGCTTCTGTAATGAGCCAGCCACTCCCAGTCCCTATTCAAGCCCAGATTAATGGTGTTAAATTTGCAAATGAATTTTAGTTCTGCTGTTTCTCTTTGAAGTCTGTTTCTGGAGTTTTTTGTTCAATGATAGTGACTTTTAAATCATGACCAGGTAATAGAATGGCCAGGGAGATTGAAGTGTTCACTTACTGGCTTATGTATGTTACCATTCCTGATGTCCGATTTGTGTCCATTTATTCTTTTGCGGAGGGACTGTCCGGTTTGGCCAATGTACATGGCAGAGGGGCATTGCTGGCACATGATGGCATATATAACATTAGTGGATGTGCAGGTGAATGAGCCCTTGATGGTGTGGCTGATGTGGTTGAGTCCTCTGATGGTGTCACCAGAGTAGATATGGGGACAGAGTAGGCAACGAGGTTTTCTACAGGGATTGGTTCCTGGGTTGGTGTTTCTGTGGTGTGGTGTGTAGTTGCTGGTGAGTATTTGCTTCAGGTTGGGGGGTTGTCTGTAAGCGAGGACTGGCCTGCCTCCCAAGGTCTGTGAGAGTGAGGGATCATTTTCCAGGATAGGTTGTAGATCGTGGATAATGCACTGGAGAGGTTTTAGCTGGGGGCTGTATGTGATGGCCAGTGGTGTTCTGTTATTGTCCTTGTTGGGCCTGTCCTGTAGTAGGTGATTTCTGGGTACCCGTCTTGCTCTGTCAATCTGTTTCCTCACTTTCCCAGGTGGGTATTGTAGTTTTACGAATGCCTGATAAAGATCTTGTAGGTGTTTGTCTCTGTCTGAGGGGTTGGAGCAAATTCGGTTGTATCTTAGGGCTTGGCTGTAGACAAAGAATCGTGTGATGTGTCTTGGATGGAAGCTGGAGGCATGTGGGTACATATAGTGGTCAGTAGGTTTCCGGTATAGGGCGGTGTTTATGTGACCATCACTTATTTGCACTGTTTCTTAGTTTGTAAATCATATGGAATAAAATTGGTTAAAAAATGAAGTTATGAAAGTCTGGACAGTTATTTTCAGATTTTTATCTCCAGTTACTTAATGAATGTGTGGTTATTTTAAATATGTATTATATTTCTTATATGTCAATAATTAATTGTAGACTGCCTGGTGCTATTCAGCTACCCATGACTATTCTGATCACAGTCAGCTTCTTTCCAGTACCATTTAGTGAGGGGTCTGGAACCCATTTTACTCTTGACCTAAAGCCCCAGCGGGTACTTCATCTTATTCCACTTCCCTTAGAACCATGTCAGTTTGCTTCTCTCAGGAGATGCCCAATGGTAGTTGCCCCAATTTAACAAAATTTCTATTATGAAAAATATAAACAATGTGTATTTGGCACAGGGTAGAAGTTAAAGAGTAAAATTGATGAAAAAAATGTGAAGCAAGATGGCTGAAACTAGTCATGACGGAAGGCATAACAAGCGAGGCTCTCAGTTTAGTTAAACAGAACACTGGTGAAATTAACACAAGATCTTATATTTTACAGAATAGCAGGAAGGCGGAGGGGGGTGGGGATGCAGAAAGACAGTCTCCCCCTTTCCCTAACCAGCATAGCTCTAGTATGTTTCTCTGGAAGTCAGAACATAATTCTCACAATGTTGTTTTTCCTCCTTTTGGAAATATGGATAAATCTCATTTGTCTTTCTCAGGCTAAATCTACACTACGGAACCTATGATAGCACAGCTATGCCACCATAGCCCCTATTATAGACACAGAGTATGCTGACAGAAGGGTTTTTTCTGCTGGTGTGAGATCCCGCCTCCCCAAACAACATTAGCTGTGTTGACAGAGGGAGAGAGGGAGGGACAGTTCAGTGCTTTGAGCATCGGCCTGCTAAACCCAGGGTTGTGACTTCAATCCTTGAGGGGCCATTTAGGGATCTGGGACAAAAATCTGTCTGGGGATTGGACTTGACCTCCTGAGGTCCCTTCCAACCCTGATATTCTATGATTCTCTATGATGCTAAGATAGCTGTGACAACCCTGGGGTTTTTGTCAACATAGCTATGTCAGTCAGGGGTGTGTTTCTCAAGTTTTAAGTGTTAACCAAGCCTCAATTGGGTTCAACTGGACTTCATGTATAAGTACACTGAGCGAGAATTAATCCATACTCTTTTCCTCTTAAGAGAAAATTTCCCCAGTTTTTCACCATTATTTGAGTCAATGACTCAATATACAGTAAAACACTGTATTTCTTCCTAAACAACAGCTGTAAGAAGTGGTTCATACTGAGGTTAGCTTCTCCCCCCTTCCTCCTCACCACTGTTCTAGTGTTTACCGGAATACTGATTTGCATTTAATAAGAGGTTTTCTTTTCACTGCCTAAATTTGAAACTTGAATGTTATAAGTATCAACTCATTATCATCATTTTCCTTCACACCTTTTGAAAGACAATGTCTTATCACATCCTTATTACGCTGTCACGGAACTCATCTTTTACAAACATCCAATACCAGATTCAAATAATAACTTATTGGACACTAAATATTAACACTATTATAGAACAAAAAAAATCATTTAGTGGTAACCATTAAACTAACTACACCTTTTTTTTAAAAAATCCTAACAAACAAGCAGGTAAACATGTGCAACGGGTAAAAAACAGAACAAAACACTACCTGTTAACAATTCTACAACCGTCTGGTGAATTACATTAACCCAGAGGCACCGTCTTTTCAGTGTTTGGGTTTCATTCTTTACATTCAAGGCAGGAATTAACCTCCAGCACTATATTAAAATTTGTGAGGATTTTTTTTTTTTTTTGCTTAGATTACTTGAAGGAGATTCTCGCTTTCTCTGTTTTATATACAAAAACAGACTGGCATGCACACCTAGAGAGAAAAACGCATCCTTGACTATATTGGGGGGAAACTACAAATCGGTCCCCTAAGTTAGAAAACTAAAAATAAAATGGAGGCTACGTAACACTCACCAAAACATCATTTTTTTAAAAATCAACTTACATTGCAAGAGTGTAATTATGACTTATCAGGTTACTTAACCTGCCTACCTCTCTGTAACCAAAGAATCAAGACTTGCTTTTCAGCAGTGGTGAAACAATTATTCATTTCAACTAGTTATTTAACTGAAAAAATAGCAGATGTGGTACTGAACAGCAACAAGCATTTTACTGTTTTCAATCCTATAGTTTTCTTCCTTGTCTTTTCTTCCTTTTCTCCTCATTTTTGCCCCAACCCCCACCCCTCACTGGAAAAGAGAGGGCAAAAGGGAGAGAGATCGAGCATACATGAACAGGAAAAACCAAACCCAATTTTTGGCTTTTTTTTTTTTAAACTGAAATGAAAATGTTATTTTATGTGAAACTAAATGGGTTTTTCTTGTTCAATTTTGTCTCAAAAATGAGACAATTTAAAAAAGAAATGAAAATTTCCCTTGAAAATTTGTGCTTTGGTAGAGAATCCAAAATTTTTACCTGATCCATATAACATAAACCACCATAAACCACATGTTTAATTAAACGAAACGTTAAGCCATATCATTCTTTGAAATGTGGTTCTACTTCAAACAATGACTTTATTAGGGATCGACATTTAGTCTCAATGGCTTTCCACCAAATTTGGGCAGCTTACAAGCGACCAGCATGCAAACTCAAATCTGAAAATCCAGCTGGCTTTTTTTCCTATCATGCATCACCACTAATAATAATGATTCTGTAGGTGAAATTCTATTCTCACCACACTTGTTGAAACTCCACTGACAATGCACAGACACGCAGTGTAGTGTCAGTCCCAGGATATTAGATAAACAAGGTGGGTGAGGTAATATCTTCTATTGGACCAACTTCTGTTCGTGAGAGAGAAAAGTTTTTGAACTATATGCGGCTTAAAAACTTCTCTCTCTCACCAATAGAAGTTGGTCCAATAAATGGTATTACCTCATCCACCTTGTCTCTCTAATGCACAGATATGGCACAGCAAAATTTGGCTCTGTACTTGGAACTCAGTTAATAATTTAGTTGATTTGTCAACCTGAACAGAATCTAGCTCGCACATCACATACACACACACATAGGTGTAAACACTAAATTGACAGGAAACTCAACAAATTTGATTCAGTGTACAGAGGGAACTGACCCACTATTAATCTAAATAGTTTAGGATTTCATAGTCATGAAACAGGATGTTTCTACCAATTGAATTTTTTGTATTTCATGCTGTCCTCAAAGCTGCTTGAATCCTTGCTTGTTCATATTTTCATTATCTCTGATTTAATTTCACACAGGGATAAAGGCTGGAATTATTAGACTGCCACTGTTTCCAAGTTGCCAAGAATTGCACCTGCAAGTTGGTACTCTAGCACCCTCCCATACTCTGCAAATGTCTGCTGACATAACACCCAGGCTATTTCATATTTACTATACATAACCACTGTCACCAAGGGAGGAAATTCCAAGGCCAAGGTTTAACCTACCACAGTTGCAAGAACCCTCAAAAGAAAGAATATTTTTTTAAGCAGATGTTTTACATTGAACGTGTTTCCCTGAAAAGAGTTGCAATAGTCTTGAAAAATGTTTAACTCAAAGACCTATAACACCTTGAGGGAATTTCTGTAAGGGTAAGCCATGCAAGGCTTCATGAGAAAGCCTTTTGATTGTAAGCATCGGAAACCCCAGTTTAAAAACAACAGACTGCTAACTGCTTCTTATCCTGCAGTGCCCACAAACCCCCAACAAAACTTGGGCTGACGCTCAAAAAAAAGTGCCACTCCTCAGTAATAGAATACCAAATTTCATGCAACATTTACAGTAGGTTCTCAGCCAAAAGAAGATTTCAAAAAATCAAAATGACCTTTTAAAATAGGCAGCACATTTCCCCAAAAACTTTCATTTGCCTCTCTCTCAAAATGTACAGCCTATATAATAAACGGTCAGTCTGAAATGCTAGTGATAAATACGAAATATCCCTGCATTTCTTAGGGGTAGTGAAGTAAACTGTCACATCCATGGATCTTTATTCTGCTCTCTTTCCTTTAAAATTCAGGTTTTTTCCAAGGGCTTGTCTACACTTAAAATGCTAGCTGTAGCACTTCAGTGTAGACAGTACCTGTACTGGCGGAAGGGGTTCTCCCTTCAGCATAGGTAATCCACTTCTCCAAGAGGTGGTAGCTTAAATCGATGGAAGAATTCTTCTATCGACCTAACCCTGTCTACACTGGGAGGGTAGGTCGGCTTAACTACATTGCTCAGAGATGGAAATTTTTCATATCCTGGAGCAATGTAGGTGGATTGACCTAACTTTTTTGTGTGGACCAGATCCAAGACTCAACTGTCCTGGATTCAAACAGACTCATTATTAATTAAACCATAAAAAACCAGCTCATTTTTCCTCACATATTTTTACGGAAAATAAATTGCATAATTGGACTATTTCCTTACTAACACAATGAACAAGACTGAGAAGAATCCTCTCCAGTGACTGACACTAAATTAACCCCCAACTAAACCCTATGGATTTTACTGAACTAAATAAAACAGCACCCAGCAATATTACTTTGCTGTCATAAATTGTGCTTTAAAATATCCTCTTCTTTAGAAAACATTAATCTTGAATTTGAGACTGAGGTTCTCTCTTATAACCAAGTTATTTTCTGTATTCAGTTTAAAGCAACTACACTACCCTACCATTTTATTATCAGAGAGAACTCCAGCCCTTTCCTTTCCCTTTTAACGGAGATAGACCAGATTCTCAGTTCTTATAAATCAAGGTAGCCTCCTGGAAGTTATGCTGATGTATGCCTCCTGAGAATCTGGAGAGGGGGAGGGGGAGATTAGGCTCTATGGCACACTTCATAGTACATGACATATATTTGCACAAAATATAAGAATATGCAGAAAAATATATTTTATAAAAATGCAAACAGATTATATCTTGTGCTTTAAATTAGATGGTTTCTTTGGGGTGTGATGAGGAGGAATGACGTGTTAAATGCATCACAAAATCATGAAAAGCCACCACTATCTTTCACGAAAAATTGTTTACAAAGACAAAGGAAAGGTGAACATTGTCAACTGATATCTTCCTCCTCCCGCCCTTTACACCTCTCAGACCCACATCAATATCTTAATCCTTTTGTCCTTGATAGACAGCAACTAGCACCATAGAAATGAGAGAATGTCTCCTATCTAGGCACTGTCAATGAACTCAATTGGGCAGCTGTATGTGGAGGTCAGCATCACAAATTCACTCTTAGAAATAAATTAACAAAAAAAAGTATGTTTCCAGATTACAGGGTTTTTTGAGATTTGAAGTAATCCAAGTTTATTTGGGGCCAGTATCATAACCTGCAAGTTCCCCATTTATAATTAAGGCCTTTTCCATAACAGAATTGAAGATGTTCTAGATGCAACTACATTATAAACAACACTGTTTAAACAAGATAGCAACAAACATGCTTTCAACCATACAATTGGCCAGAGACTTGCAAGCAGTTTGAAGCCACACTATTTTATTTATTTTGACTTCTAACACTAAAAAGGACCCATCCAAAAGCTCTGGGTGTCCTGACATCACTTTAAAATCAGTTACAAATTTCACAATACAGTAAAACATCAATTAGCCTCATCCCTAAACAAAACCAAGCTATAATCAAACAACAACAAAGCAAACCAATCTCTCATTATGCCTTAGATCCTCCCCTGTCTTTTCTATCCCCCACCCTCCAAAAGCCTGGAAAAACAGATGGCCCTTCCAGTGTGCTCTGAAGGTCAACAGACTCACCATGTCTCTGAATAAAGAAAAGGTATACAATTTCTCCTATAGTGTTCCCAGATTAGGGAATAGGAGAACACCAGAAAAGCAGTACGAAGAATGCTACAGCTAGGAGATATATAAGCATTTTTACTGTGTTAAATAACCGAGATACCCAAGGAAAAAAGAATAAAGCAGTGAGCTTTTATTAATGCTATGAATTACAAATAATGAGTGAAAAGGAGATTAATTTAAAATCTTACATTAAGATCCATAAAATGAGGAGGTGGCTTGATAACTCAGGGGATTGGTAATGGATAAGACTGTTTATTTGTCATGGCTGTCATAATTTATGAATTCATGATTTTCCTGCTTTGTAAAACCTGCCTATGTCTTTTGCGGGCAAGTAAGTGAGCGAGTGTACAGGTGAATGATTTTCTCCTGAGTCTGTTGGCTGGGTTCTGAACTCAGTTAGAACAGTGTAAATCTGGAGAGTACACTGATTACAGATGAAGCTATTCCAGATGTTCCCTGGTGTACCTGAGGTCCAAATTCATCTCTGCAAATAGTAAAGTGCAGAATCTTATGCTGAAAAGTGACTAATAATGACATTATTGAGTGTCTCACTGATTCCAAAGCAAATTTATTCAATTTAGAAGTAAAAACATATTCTTCCCATTTGACGACCCTGTCAATTAAACCTGGGATCTGACAGTCAAGTGGGCAGTTTCTTTCTCCTGCATTAGCACCTATAGTTTTTTCGTTTTTTTGTTTTTTGCAGGACTTATTCTTGCCCTCAGTTGCACCTGTTAAATACCATCGTCTTCATATTATACCATCAATTACACCTGTATAATCCCATTATATTTCATAGAGTCGCATAGGTGTAACTGAGGGCAGAATTTGGCCCAGTACTGGATTTTGGTTAAGAATTCTTTTTATGATGAAAGAGAATGAATAGAACCCAGCTCACTCTTCCAAAGCAGCAGTGCTAATGAGAGTAAAATGTAGGCGTTAGTCACTAAATTAAGCAGATACGCACACGGAATAGATCTGTTGAGTAAAAAGGCACCCTTTTTACTTAGTCACTCAGAGTACAACACACTTTAAGAGAACAGCTAACCGAACTGCACAATAAATGAAAGCCATGCAGGGGCACAAAAGACAAGGGCAGTGTATTGTCCATCGGTTTCGAACCCTGGATTAACAAGGCAGTACAGAACCACCAGGCTAATGAAAGGAAATGACAACAAAAAGTACCTATAGCTGTAAGATAACAGCTTTTTTTTTTTTTTTTTTTTATTAAATAAGGGTAGATAAAACTTGACCACAACCCGTTGCCAGGGCTCTCAATTCAGAACCTTTCATAAGTAACAAAGGAACTTCATCTAAAAGAACGTCCATTCACACACTGTTCAGCACTTAAGAATATCCTCCCTGAGCATTACTAGTAAAATTAGTGACTGCTATGAACCACAGTGCGTCTGCGTCATTCAATCCATTCAGTCTCCCCCCAACCCACCAATCTCAGCATCAACTGCAGCTCCCAAGCAGTTGTGGTGAATAGTGCGTATGGTAGCTGTGAAGAGGAGCGAGATGAAATACAGTCTTTCTCCTGATGAATAAGTCCTATAGAATTTAAAAAGTATAAGGTTTTAATGTTTGTTTTTTTAAATACCATCCTGTATAAGTTAGTAGAGAATTATATCCAAGTGATCGTATGTATTAGGACAGACATTCAAATGAGTGGTCATCACCAAGGGGGATCATGATACAGAATTCTATAACAAGATATTAAAAACAAACAGAGAGGTTGTCATTCTCTATTAAATTAATGAGGTTAAAAAAAATTGCTACCAAATCCTACCATATTCTACAGGGTTTTTCCATAAGGGTCAGAATGTGCACAGAATACTGCAACTGCAGAGGTCCAATCCTGGCCAACCTGATACCCAGTCAGGACCCCTACAGTGTAGTATGGCTAGTTTACTGTTCAGCTTTAAGAAAAATCAGAAGAAAGTATACAGAAACTTAAAGATACTGGGCCAAATCCTGCTCATCTTACTCATTCAGGTAGCCACAGTGTGTAAAGTGTGTGGGATTCTGGAACCTGCTAGGTGGTGTTAATAGATTTTCTGGTGTAAATCAGAAGTGATGCCATGTCAATAGAGGAACACTAGTGTACGGGAAAGCAGCATCTGGTCTACAGTTTGTAATACCATCTTTGCCTTGAGAATGATTTTATTGGACTAGTTTGGTAATGAAACATTTATTTCCTGGATTTTGAATGAAACTGAATCTAGAAAATGATTCTCCACTAGCTTTTTCAGGCCTCAGACTGTTTGGCCACCACCGTCAGTGATATCACTACCACTCTGGGGAAGAGTGGTGTACCTACTGGTACAGAGTTCTCAGTGGAACAAGACAGCATGGTGGTTGGCCCAGAAAACCAAGTGGCTGGTTTTTGGTTTTGATGGTGAGAGATTTGTTTTTGGTTAATTTCTCAGTAATGGAAAGGCAGAATATGAGAAAACTAGACTACTGAAACGGCACAATATTTTGAATACAGAACATTTTTACAGTAGGTCAAAATTGGGCCTAAAACATTCACCGTCTGTCTTTAACATTTATACGGTGTTACAAAAATACCAAAGACCTCTCAGAAAGCAGCTTGACATGAAATCATTTCAATGGTTTAATGCTTTTGATTAAATAGCACATCAGCATAATATCATAAATGTATATTGTTAAATCAACCTTAGATTTAATTTAGGCTAGACAGATTCTATGTGCATTATGGTAACATCACAAAGTGCTTTTTTCAGTAAATATGATAAAAATGAGATCGAGATGGGAATTTTTCTTTCACAGTTATAACTATTTTTTCATCTTTCATTTTTTCATGGAATTGACAGCTGGTGCATTGACGATGAGACGTTTTACTCATCTTAAAGCACATGTGGCACCCAACCCATCAATTTGTTTTTAACATACAAAAAGATATGAAGACGTGATCAATAATAAATTATTATTATTATTGGTATAACCACTGTGCTTAGGAGTTTTAGTCACAGACCAGGGCCCCATTGTGCTAGGCACTATACAAACACAGCACAAAAAGCCGGTCTTGCCCCAAAGAGCATCTTACTATTTAAAAATAAGACCAGAGACAACAGACAGTTATAGACAGATGGGGAAATGCAAGGTAGCAAGAAGACAATATCAGTCAGCATGGTAGGCAATGATCTGAGTGCACTAGCAGCCTAACCACTGTTAAGTTTATTGTAGGCATCACGGCAGAGAGTTTTAAGGAGGGATTTGAAGGAAGACAATGAAGTAGCTTTGTGGATGTTTAAGGGGGAGCTCCTCGGTTCTACTGAAAAAATGACTTTGTAAACATGGCTCCTGCTTACACAACTTGTCTTAGGGCTTGTCTACACTACCAAGTTTTGTTGACAAAACTTATGTCGACACCCAAAAGTCAACAAAACAAAAATCGCCAAAAGGTGTTCACACTTGCTCCCTCTGTCGACAGATCATGTCCACACTGGGGACACCATCATCGACAGGGTGAGCAATGCACCGTGGATATGTATCCCACAGTGCAGTGTTGTGGAATGGAAGAGCTGATCGCTGCACATCTTGGGATTCTCTCTAAGTTCTCCCACAGCCCCGTCAGCTGCGGAGAGCAGCATCATGAGTAGCTTCGTGAGCTCTCCGTGCTGAGGAACGGCAAAGCAGCACAGCAGTCTGTCCCCCTCCCCCTGCAACAGCCGTCTGCCTGCTGCTGTGTTCCTAGTGCCAGGCAGAACAGGAGCAGTCCAATGATTTGCTCTTTGTTCATTCCCCAAACAGACCAGCACACAGATACTTCCTGGAGCTTTGACAGGGGAGGGGCGCATGTCTGCAGGGCAGCAGAGATCAAAACACTGAGCAGAGCAATCAGGGCAGGCATTGTGGGATACTGGGGGAAGCCAGTTCTGTCGACAAAACAATCAGCAGTGTCTACACTGCCTCTTTGTCGACAATAAAGGGAGGGGAAAAGACAAAAGTCTCTCGTATCTGCGGAAGTTTTTTGTCACCAAAACTGAGCGTTTTTCACAACAAAAGTCCCATTGTAGCGTGTACGCTCTTGCTGTTTTGTCACCAAAAGGCAGTTTTTGACGACAAAACTTGCCAGTGTAGACAAGCCCTTACAGTCACATCAGGTGACCTTATTGACAAAAAGTCTTTCTACTACCTTTCACGCCTTTTACCACGGGAGTAAAAGCATCATATTAGAGAACATATTCATTGGCACAATGTCAAACATAAGTTTGAGTCTGTATTGACGAAGACAGGTGTGTTGAAAAATGCCTTAGGGTAATGAGAAATAGCTTCTTCATTTTTACACCCAACTGTCTTTGTCTACACCAGGGGTCGGCAACCTTTCAGAAGTGGTGTGCCGAGTCTTCATTTATTCACTCTAATTTAAGGTTTTGTGTGCCAGTAATACATTTTAGCGTTTTTAGAAGGTCTCTTTCTATAAGTCTATAATATATAACTAAACTATTGTATGTAAAGTAAATACATTTTTTAAAATGTTTAAGAAGCTTCATTTAATGCAGAGCCCCCGGTCCAGTGGCCAGGACCTGGGCAGTGTGAATGTCACTGAAAATCAGCTCGTGTGCCGACTTCGGCACGCATGCCATAGGTTGCCTACCCCTGGTCTACACTAAGGGCAAAATTATGTTGAACCCTGTGTCAGTTACAACGTATTCTAACACCTATTAATTGCAAATTGAGTATATTTGATCTGGAAATCACCCACGCGAAATATCACCCACATGGTCTACTCTGCCATTTTTCAGAGTAGAAATGAGATTTTAAGTATTTGTTTTATATTTTTAATTGGGTTAAAGTGAGTTTTCAGGAAACTTCCAAGATTCCATCTTATGAGAAAAGAACATCACACCCTGCTTACTGGCACATTACCACAGCTGGCCCTAGGGTTTTGGCCCTATCCAAACTAAGAGAGTAGGGCTCTGAACAGATTTCTGTGACAGTCCTATCTAGTGGTATGAGGGAGGGCATTGCACTGGTTTCCACTGGAAGAAGGAATGTGAGCCCCATGTAGCCAGCTCCCGAGTTCACAATGCAAATTACTAGAGCTGGTTGAAAAATGTTAGCTATTTCCCACAAAAAGATTTCAACATGAAAATTTTAGTTTTGTTTTTAAATCTCTTTTTTCCTACATCCCCTCCCACTCTCTTTTTCAATGGAAAAAGGGGAGGAGAGGTTAAAAAACCCACAAAAATAAACTATTTTATTCCAGATGACATTAAAATGTGTTCATTTTGCTAAAAAAAATATGAAATTTTAATTCCTTTAAAAGAAACCATTTTTTCCATTTAAAAGAGTTTTTGACCACCTCTCCAAACTATATTTAGGGTTTGATTCACCAGAGTGTTTCTCCTGTCTGACACTGGTACAAGTCCATTGAGCCCTACTGACAGCAGTTTTCAAAACTCAGTCCCGAGGCTGGTTTCCAGGTTGGCAATGGTAGCAACAGCAGCGCACTTCATCCTTGGGTAACGGAAGCAGCCATATTCACGCTCGAGTATGTTTCCAGCTGATCCACAGAGTAGCATGGATGGAGTCACAGGAATTTTAATGTAGACATCTCCCGTAACAGCTCGACTTGCAGTTAGGTTCAACAGTACGTGTAATCAAAAGAGAGGGGGCCACAGTCTCTCTCTCTAAAGCTTCCCATTACAAAATAAAATAGGGGACACTACCTTCCATTTTCAACTGATCCAGATTACACATCCTGTGATGATGCTTGAAGATAATGGCTGGGCTCCCCAAAAAGATTACTGAATGACTAAATTCAAGAGGTGGTGAGGAGGAGGGGGGAACACCCACATGAGGGAAGAAATGAACCCTTACACCAATATGTTGAAATAAGCTCTTAGAAACCAATGTACGTCAATGCCGCAGTATTGACATTACCAGTAGCAACTCCAAAGACAAAAATCTACTCTGATTTTTTCCCTAAGACTTTAAAAATGGTAGAGGATGGTTGGTCTTGTGATTAAGTTAAAGGACTAAGAGTCAGGAGTTCTGGGTTCTGCTCCTGCTCTGATTAAAAACATCTTCTGGGACATTGCTTAATTGATAGCCCCACTTTGTGCCTCAGCTTCCCCATCAAAAAAACTGGAATAAGGACCCTCCTTCATGGGGATGTTTGGCATCTTAATTCATTAAAGCATTTTGAGATTTTCCAATGGAAGGTGCAAAGCAATAGAGCAACCTGTTAACTATTTTCTTTGTGTTATCGCAAACTATTTTCTTTGTGTTATTGTGTGAGACTGTACAGAGAACAGTTTAGAGTTTCTCAGCTGTTTATTCAGCGAGAATTAGGAATGCTGTCCTTTACAGATCACATGTGCATTAATATGTAAATCTTCTTGGCCTAGACATAGTTCATTGTACCTGTAGTATCTAGTTCTATATTATGTCACTTACATCTGCTTATAATGTGATGCTACATTGTTCATGTTTGTTTCACACTGAGTAACGTTCCTTTTAAGAAGGCACAATATATTTTTATAAAATATTTAATCACTATAATGGTTGAATTCATTTGTTATATTACTAGCATTATAGATTAAAACGCAAAATTCAGAGTCTCCATCTATTTATGAAAGAGAGGTTTCCAAAAAGTATTTATGACATCTTTGGAATTGCTCCCTTCCGCCTACATTCACAACAAGCCATCCTTCAAACAGCTCGGCTGGAATCATTGTGCTGAATGGTAAATCTTAGAGGACTAAGTCATGCAGCTACCTGGGAAGAAAAAGAATCCTTCATATTGTATTTATAAATGCTAAATGGCCCGGGAAACTACTCTGAGATTTCTCATGCTCAGATCCTCATTTTCTCTTGCATGGTCATCTGTAGGACAGCTCTGGAAAACAAGGCAGCCATTTTCTCTTAAGCTGTTACACTCAGCAAACCAGATTGAAGTGCTTGATAAGCCGCTGTTCTCTTCCGAGCCTGCAGCAATCGGAGGGGAAAAACAACCAATCAACCACAAACAGGTAGCAACCACATCCATTTTTGTTCTTGCCTGATATGACTCAGACTCCACAGATGGGCACCAGGAGGGGGAAGGGTGAGGAAAGGGAGGCCGGGATACAAACAAATCAATATGCATGTCACTCTTGCATTATGTGATTTACTGATTTTACAGTTTATCCCCATAATACCTTAGCAATTGAGCTTCCTTTTAAAACTATGTTAGCCTCACTTTCCTGTCTTTTGAAAAAAACGTAACACTGTATAAATCGCCCAACAAAGGCTCTCACAATGCTTTACAAACATAATTTAAAGAAGCCTCAACTAGGGCTACCATACGTCCAGATTTCCCCGGACATGTCCGGCTTTTCAGTCTATAAATAGCCGTCCGGGGGGGATTTTTAAAAATCTAAAAAATGTCCGGGATTCCCCCCCCCCCCCCCAGTCGGCTATTTATAGACAGAAAAGTGGCGGCCAAGTGCCGCTGGGCACCCAAAGCCCCTTCGCGGCTCCCCCCATCCCCTGCAGCCTTACCACGCTGTCCGGCCCCGCAGCTGTCTTCCCCTCCTCCACTCCCCTGAACACTCCGCCCACCTGCTCCTCCCCCTCACCTGCTTCCCGCGAATCAGATCTTCGCGGGAAGTCTGAAAAGAAGCAGGGGCAAGTGGGAGGCAGCAGCAGGTAAGCTGGGGCAGGGGGGCATGAGGAGGAGAGCTCCGGGGAGGCGTAGCCCTGGCCGAGTGGCTCCCTCCGGCTCGGGCCGAGTGGCACCCGGCGGCCCCAGCGGCTCCGGCCCGACTCGGGCCCCAGCAGCGCCGGCTCCGGCCCGGCTCGGGCCCCAGCAGCGCCAGCCCCGGCTCCGGCCGAGCACCTCCGACCCAGCCCCAAGCCCCGCAACCCTGGCCAGAGCTCTGGAAGGAGCGCAGCCCAATTCCTGGGCTCTTTAAACCCGGCCCTGGTCAGGGGACAGGGAGTGGGGGTTGGATGGGTCGGGAGTTTGGGGGCGGGCTGTTAGGGGGACAGGGGTGTGGAGAGGGGTCGAGGCAGACAGGTAGCAGAGGGGGTTGGATGGGTCGGGAGTTCTGGGGGTCCTGTCAGGGGACGGGGAGCAGTTGGATAGGGCATGGGAGTCCCTGGGGGTCTGTCTGGGGGTGGGGGTGTGAATATGAGGTGGGGGTGTGGATAAGGGTCGGGGCAGTCAGGGGACAGGTAGGGTTGTAGGGGGGCAGTGAGGGTGGGGGGGGTTCTCAGGAGGGGGCAGTCAGGGGACAAGAAGCAGGGCGGCTTAAATAAGGGGTGGGATCCTAGGGGGCAGTTAGTGGCAGGGGTCCCAGGAGGGGGCAGTCAGGGGACAAGGAACGGGGGGTTGGGGGTTCTGAGGGGTGCAATCGGGGGTGGGAAGTGGGAGGGAGTGGATGGGGGCGGGGCAGGGGCGGGGCTAGAGCAGGGCTCCTCCCCCCCCGTGTCCTCTTTTTTGCTTGTGGAAATATGGTAACCCTACCTCAACAAAACCCTGGGGTAAAGGTAAGGAAGGAAAATTATTAAGATGTGTTCTAGACACACACATATATGAATACATGTGGATGACATTTTCAAAAGTGCCTACGGATTTTCAGTGTCCAACTTGACATGCCTTAAAGAGGCCTGATTTTCAAAAAGCATTGTGCACTCTGGCTCCTTTAAGAGAGCCCAAATTGGGCATCCAAAACCACTTGTCACTTTTGGACATTTAAGCAGTGTGTGTGTGTTTTTACATACACCCACGTTTTCTAACTATAGGGTGAGAAGCAACAACCCCTTTATTTAGATTGCCTAACACTTTCCTTTATAAAAAATTTACTGACCATTTTTTAAGAGCTGTAACATCTCCCTAGTTTGCAGCAGGACCTTGAAATTTGGCAATGAGAAGATCTGGAGTCAGGAAGGTGTCCTTTGCAGTCCCCACAGTAAATCTATTCAGATTTAACCACATTGTAAACTGCTGAAAAAGATGCCATTGCCCATTCATGTTTTGCTTAGCAGAGATTACGAGAAGCTGGCTGCTAAATTCCCTCAACATTCCATTAGCACCATGCGTTTACTGCCCGGGTTTCTTACTTCAGCGTGCAAAGCACACAAAACTGCTCCAGAAAGTTCACAGACAAAATGGATCCTCCTCCTCCTCAAAATGGACCCTTCTCATCCTCCTCTCCCTGCTACTTTCCGCCTTTGGTCTAAGGAAAACACACTGGGTTTGGATCCAGGAGACAGTTAGTTCAAATCTCATTTCTTCTGTTGACTAGTAATAATTGTGGGCCCTACACAACCCTCATAATGAGCAAGGTACCATACTCCACTGAGAGGTTACACAAATAGGAATAAAACCCTAAGAAAATCTCATACACCCCCACACCCCTGTCCTCAATCACTTAGCCACACTACCTCTCAGAAAGAATCTGTCAAATCTATGCACGTGGCTCTTGAGTTTGCAAAATGCATATACATAACTCTCTCTTTCTGAGTTATGCATTTTTTCTAGTGGCTGGTCCACACGAGAACAGTCTAATCCTACTGCCAGCTATTGTGATTAATCTTTTAGTTCAAGTTTTAGAGGTCTGTGATACAGTGCTGAGGGTGTAGGGTTTTCATCCTGCTGACAGCACATGGTGGGTAGGGATGCGGTATAGCTGAACGTAATAAAAATTGCTTTTTCCCTTTTTCTTATAGAAAAAGACCACTTTGGAGATTAGATACAAAAATCCAAATGATGTTATTAAAATTGTAAAGCACTCAAATGTTCGGAAATTCAAGAATTAAGTTTGCCTTAATTTTGTGCCCTTTTGTGTGTGCATTCACAGTCTTTAATTGCATGACCATATGCTGGTATTATGCCAAGGATGAAGCCTGCTAGTTTAAGGATTTCCAGTATATCTTATCATTTTTCTGTACCTGAAGAAGAGTTTCGGTAGCTCAAAAGCTTGTATCTTCCACCAACAGAAGTTAGTCCAATAAAAGATATTACCTCACCCACCTTGTCTCTCTCTTTAAATGGAAAGTCAGAGTAAAATAAAGTGGGGTTCTGTATTTCAAACACACAAATTTCATTACCCATTCTAAAAGTTATTGAAACAGAGCTGACTGTTATGATTAGTGAATGAAGACCGTTTTCACTACCGTGACCATGGCCTTTTTTTCCACATTGGGGTAAATACATAAGCCTTCTCTATGACACAAATACACCTGCATCGTGACACTTTTGGAGGGAAATACAGGGAAGTAGAGGTCTGGGCAGTGCAAAGTATCCTCACTCCACTAAAATTCAAAATATGTAAAACCACAGTTCTAGCAATCATGTCATCCATGTTGAGAATACCATTCTCTTTTTTTTTTCCACAGAGCTATTGCATCACATAAAGGTGGAAAAAAAAAAAAAAAAAAAAAAAGCAAATAAAATCACCCACTTGTTTTTTTATTCACCCCAATAACACAAATTAAATGCACCAAAAATCAATATCGCTTGTGCATTTTGACACCATGGTCCTAATACATGCAATCCTTGTGGTATGATGCCATTTTCACAAGTGAAGACTATGCGTAAGATCCTCACCCATTATCCAGAAAAGCCTTTACACTGGGTAAAAGGTCTGGAGCAGCATGAAAGGGCATTAAAAGCCAGGATATCTCCAGGGGAGGATTCCTCCAGTGCAGAAACTGTGAAGACAGCTGTAAGGCTGCCTTCCAAGGATTCCTTTGCAGGTCCTAGTGTAGGGAGTGTGCTGCAGACAGGATTTGGGGCACGGGGGGATGGGTGGGTCGGCAGCATGCAACACTGCAGTGATTCCAGGCAGTGCTGCACTACGAGGCAGGCTAGGGAGGATCCTACAGTTTAGACAGGCCCCCACAGCTGTCTGTTACATCAAGATCCATGGAACAGTCCAAGATGCAAAGGGCACAAAGGTGGCTGCTTAAAGCCACCATAGTCCACCTCCCTTAATCCGTAAATTCTGTACCACACCTCTGGAAGGTGCAGCTCAGAATCTCACCCAATGAAGAGCAATAAAGAACCACTACTCTACGATGCACCAGTTTCAAAGCTGTTATAATCACACACCCTGCAATGGTAAGTGTAACAAAGACATTCCCAAGTGGGAGGGGAGAATAAGAAAGCAGCAGGCAAGGGGGATCAATACAGAACAGTTATGGGATTCTGAGCACATCTGTATTTAGGGGTATTCCACTATAGCTTCTTTAGTTACTCAGTATAAGCAACCATGCATTTCCCCCAGGCATATGTACGCACCCCCAGATGCTTTGTTATTTTCTATAACACTATAGGAACATTCCCGTTTTACTAGAGCATTTCAGGTTTACAATTCAATTTTTTATATTAGAGAAGAAAGAGGGCTATCTGCAATTGTTCTAATCTTTACCCTGCCAAAGGTAAGGGAATACTGAAGTATTAACAGAATAGGGAAAATAAGATTACAGTAACATTTCACGGGGGGGGGGGGGGGGGGGGGGGGTTTCTTTTTTGCTATTTTGGCTTCCCCCAGGGTGC